>NC_142464.1:41287849-41590879 GCF_049115385.1 Moschus berezovskii | reverse complement strand
ATTTAAGGCCGTTGTTTTCTTGTTGATTGGATGACCTATCCATTGATGTGAGTGAGGTGTCTAAAGTCCCCTCCTACTATTTTGTTGCTCTTTAAAAGGTCTATGTGTAATTCTTATACATATTTTGATGCTCATATATAGAGTGCATATATATTGTTACATCTTCTTGATGAATTGTCCCCTTTATGATTAGGTATTGTCCATTTTTTTCTTTCATTACCCTTTTTGTCTTGAAGTCTATTTTATCCGAGTGTAGCTTTATTGCTTAATTTTGACTGGCAGTTACTTGGAGTATCATCTTTGATTTTCACTTTAAGCCTGTTTGTCATTGGAGGTGAGATGTCTTCTGGAGGCAGCATATATTTGGGTCTCATTTTTTAATCTATTTAGGGACTCTGTTTTGAGTTCAGTCTATGTGCATGTAGGGTGATTACTGAGGATTTAGTACTGCCATTGATTTTGTTTTCTTTTTTCTGGTTTCTCTATATCGCTTTTGTTTCTTATGTTTTTCTGTATGACCTTCTAGTTTGATTTTCTGTAATGTTTTTCTCCATTGTGTACATTTTATTTCATGTCTCTGCCCTAAATTTGTTTTCTGGTTACCATGAGGTTTGTATAAAATATCTCCGAGATAAAACTGTCCTTTTTCTTCTAATAGCATCTTACTTATTTGCCTGTATGGATTCCGTCCTTTTCCTCTTCCTCTTTTGTGTTTGTGTTGTCTCAAATTAGCCTTCTTTTAATGTTGTGAGTTTATTACCAAATTGAAGTAGCTAATTTTCCCCCTTATAACCTTTTAGTATTTAAAAACCTACTCTGATGAGAGTTGCAGTTTTCTGATTCTGTCACCTTACTCAAAGTTGTGTGTACGTTTTGCCTTTTTGTTTGTGGTAGAAGAGCTCCTTTAAGCAGATGTAAAACGGGTTTAGTGGTGAACTCCCACAGCTGCTGTCTGGGAAGGTCTTTAATTCTCTTTTATATCTGAATGATAACTTTTCTGAATATTCTTGGCTGACAGTTTTTATCTTTCCATATTTTGAGTATGTCATTTCACTCCTTCCTGGCTTGTAGAATTACTGCTGAGAAGTCTACTGATAGACTAATGTGGATACTTTTGCAGGAAAACTTTTTCCTTTATTCCCTGACTTCCTTTAATTTATTTTTCTTTGCTTCTGACTGCTGACAATTTAAATATAGTGTATCCTGGGAAAGATCTTTTTATATTGAGGTAATTAGGTGCTCTCTTAATGTCATGGGCTTGTATTAATACTAGTTCCTTCTCTAGGTTTAAAAAGTTCTCAGCTAGTACTTCTTTAAATTCTCTAATCATTTCTCCTTCTGGATACCCATTACCCTAATATTTTCCCTTCCTAATGGAGTCAAGTCTTATACAGTTTCCTCATTTAAAAAAAAATTAATTTTTTCCTTATGTAAGCTGTGTGCTCACGTGATTTTTGTTGAGTGTATGCACACAGAGTTGAGGAGCCGGAGAAATGGTGTGTAACTTTTGATGCTTCTTATAAGAGCATTGAGCTTCCTAGGTGCACAGTGGTTTAAGAATCCACCTACCAATGAGGGGGATATAAGACACATGGGTTTGATCCCAGGGTTAGGAAGATCCTCTGGAATAGGAAATGGCAACCCACTCCAGTATTCGTGCCTGGAAAATTCCCTAGAAAAGGGACCTTGCAGGCTATAGTCCATGGGGTTGCAAAGAGTTGGACACAACTAAGCATGCAGCATGTAAGGGCACTAATCCCATCATGAGGACCCAGCCTTCATGACCATGTCTAAGCTCAAGCATCTCATAAACACCCTCATCTCCAAATACCATCACACTGGGTGTTTGGGCTTCACCAAATAAACCTGAGAGAGATACCATGTAGTCTATACCATGTATGGTTTGTGTCAATGCCTATTTAATATTAGCAAATAAAAATGTAGACAAAGAATTCTATTTGTTTTTCTACATTAAATGTGCATTTCAAACATTGTTCTTTCTCTACTCTGTTCCACTGGTTCAGTTTTTCTATCTGGGTAGGTAGACCTTACAAAACACAGATATACTTAAACACTCAATTTTTATTTTAGATTTATATATTGGTATTTGAGCAAGTATTCACTGAATTTCTAACATGAGTGTATTTTGTAGTTATACTTCAGTTTATCCCTTTCTATTCTTTTTACAAAGAAACCAAAAAAAGTGACTTAAGATGTTTGAAAATTATTACCCCTGAAAATTTGTATCCTTTACACCAGTGAGACTTCCTGACTTTTTAATTTAAAACAGATAATCATTTGTACATTTTAGGATTTCTTAGGGAATATTTAGTATTAGAGTATCAGTGTTCTAGGGTTGTATATGAAGTTGGACAAGTAATTGGAGAAAATGAGGAATATAGTTTTGGGGAGAAATTTTTGTCATGATAAACAGGAAGGAACTAAATTTTACATGTCCACAGACTACTGGAATAAGTCGAATAGCATTTGAAATTATATTAGCATTAAGAGCATTCTCTTACTGAATGAGATATTCAAATGTTTTTACTTCATTCTCTTCCCTCCTCTAGAAACGTATATGCATTTTGCTGAGCTTGTTGAGGACTTAGTGATTTTAGTTCCTTTGGTTGGTTTTCCTTTGAAACACTTTTCTTTCAAAAGAATTATTTGTGGCATATTTACAAATCCTTAACAACAGTGTTTTCTGTCAAATTACATATAGCATAAGGTTTATTATTAAAGATCACTGTTTCCATTCCTGATCATTCTCCATTTTCTGGTTTCATTTGCCTCATTTATGGATTGATTAGAATCCTTTCCCAGGTATTAAGATGGAGTATTAAACATGTAGTCTCTAAGTCTTTGAATATCTCTTTACTAAAGGTTAGGAAGTGTGTATTGAAGTCCTACTTCAATGTGACAGTATTGGGGGAATGCTTTTAGGAGGTAATTAGGTTAAGGGAAGTCCATAAGGGTAGAATCCTAATTCACTAGTGTAAACAGCCTTGTAAGAAGAAGAAAGAGAAATTTTTCTCTCCATGCACAGATGCTGAAAACAGCTGTATAAGCATACAGAAAGAAGGCAGCCAACTGCCATTCAGAAAGAGCTCTTTCTAGAACCTGACCATACTGGCACCCTCATCTTAGACTGATCAGCCTCCAGAACTATGAAAATTTTAATTTTTTGCTTTTTAACCCACTCAGTCTATGTTTTGTTGTATCAGCCTGAGCTAAGACAGATATCATATATATTATTTTTTAGGTCTTGACCTTTTTCCTTGGTAAATAACATTTCATATTTTTAAACTCAGATGCTTCCCATGACATTTTTTCTATGGTTTATCTAGGTACGTGGCATTATTTTTTTATTCTGACTGTTATTCAATATACCTACTCAACTCATTCAAGTCTTCCTTCAAATTATAGACTTTTTTTCCTCTTGAAACCGATTTCCATTTTGGTCTCAAAGATGTATCCTTTAGAACCCTTTCCTTTTTCTCTTGGTTTTGAAGTGTTTTGTCCTTATCTGAGATTCCTTCCACTAATATTCAAATTTGGAAAACTCAGAAGTGGCCAAAGGACTGGAAAAGGTCAGTCTTCATTCCAATCCCAAAGGAAGCCAATGCCAAAGAACGCTCAAACTACCGCACAATTGCACTCATCTCACACGCTAGTAAAGTCATGCTCAAAATTTTCCAAGTCAGGCTTCAGCAATATGTAACCGTGAAATTCCAGATGTTCAAGCAGGTTTTAGAAAAGGCAGAGGCACCAGAGATCAAATTGCCAACATCCACTGGATCATGGAGAAAGCAAGAGAGTTCCAGAAAAACATCTATTTCTGCTTCATTGACTATGCCAAAGCCTTTGACTGTGTGGATCACAATAAACTGTGGAACATTCTGAAAGAGATGGGAATACCAGACCACCTGACCTGCCTCTTGAGAAACCTGTATGCAGGTCAGGAAGCAACAGTTAGAACTGGACATGGAACAACAGACTGGTTCCAAATAGGAAAAGAAGTGCGTTATGGTTGTATATTATCACCCTGCTTATTTAACTTATATGCAGAGTACATACATCATGAGGAACGCTGGGCTGGAAGAAGCACAAGCTGGAATCAAGATTGCTGGGAGAAATATCAATAACCTCAGATATGCAGATGACACCACCCTTATGGCAGAAAGTGAAGAGGAACTCAAAAGCCTCTTGATGAAAGTGAAAGAGGAGGGTGAAAAAGTTGGCTTGAAGTTCAACATTCAGAAAACGAAGATCATGGCATCTGGTCCCATCACTTCATGGAAACAGACTGGGAAACAGTGGAAACAGTGTCAAACTTTATATTTTTGGGCTCCAAAATCACTGTGGATGCTGATTGCAGCCATGAAATTAAAAGACACTTATTCCTTGAAAGGAAAGTTATGACCAACCTAGATAGCATATTAAAAAGCAGAGACATTACTTTGCCAACCAAGGTCCGTCTAGTCAAGGCTATGGTTTTTCCAGTGGTCATTTATGGATGTGAGAGTTGGACTATGAAGAAAACTGATCGCTGAAGAATTGATGCTTTTGAACTGTGGTGCTGGAGAAGACTCTTGAGAGTCCCTTGGACTGCAAGGAGATCCAACCAGTCCATTCTGGAGGAGATCAATCCTGGGTGTTCATTGAAAGGACTGATGCTAAAGCTGAAACTGCAATACTTTGGCCACCTCATGTGACGAGTTGACTCACTGGAAAAGACTCTGATGCTGGGAAGGATTGGGGGCAGGAGGAGAAGGGGACAACAGAGAATGAGATGGCTGGATGGCATCACCGACTCGATGGACATGAGTTTGGGTGAACTCCGGGAGATGGTCATGGACAGGGAGGCCTGGTGTGCTATGATTCATGGGGTCGCAAAGAGTTGGACATGACTGAGCGACTGAACTGAACTGAATATACTATTTGACTAATTTGATTATCAACAATGATGACACTTCTGTAATCTAGTAAATGTTCACATTCAGATGCTTTAGATTATGTACTGTTAACTGTTAGTATTATGTTCATTTGTTTTTTCTTACAACATTTCTACTGCACATGAAGTGGCCTGTCCTTCATATTATGCTTCCTAGTCCTGTGTAGATCCACTGTTATTTGCTTTTACTTATTTATCTTTTCATGCTCAGTACAGTGGTAAAATTTTTGAAAAGACTCTAAATGGGCAAAGGCCCAATAGAATCTGCTTCTGCTGGCTATGGACAGCAAACCATTTGAAGGATATTTGTCATCGGTTTTCTTTTGAGACATTGTGAGATTTCCTCAGTTACTTATGTTAGAACACTTTTGGCCAATCTGAGTTGTCGCTCTGCAGTTTTCCTAACCAGAGCCTCCTGCTGATACTCCTAGGATGAGCAAACAGTAAAGTATTGCCCTTATGCTAGGGTTGGATATCTTCCATCAGTACTGTTGTCTCCAGAACCTTTTGATTTCTCATTCTTGCTCAGGAATATTAGCTGCTAGTCTCATTGGCTGCAGTTCAGTCAAGAGGAGAACAAAGTGTTGAACTTGCTTTCTTCTCCCAACATCCCAACATGTGAGAGAGCCTGCATTCTCCCACATGTGTCTCTGTCAGCTTTACTTTGCTCCCCTACCTCTGATTCAGCTTACAAGTTAGTGTCAACTTCAGAGAAGATGGTGTCAGAAAATTGTGTTCAGGATACTGTTTCCTCTTGAGACTATCTTCATGCATCCTCTGAACAAACCCAAAATACCTGTATTATGTACTCTTCCCTTCTATAATTTACCTCTCACCAAGAGTTCAGTGGCTGCCACATTTCCTGAAGCCCCAGGACATGTACCAGGTTTGGTAAACTTTCCTTGGATTCAGAGATGAGTAGAGCAAAGGAGGAATTTCTTCAAATCATCTTTCTGCAAGCTTACCTTTCTTTACTTGAAGGGAAGAGTGAACAAATGTAGTGAAATTAATATCAGGATACAAGTACCTAAACTCATCGCCTATGTAACTAGATGTAGCTTTCCCCCCACCCCAGCCTGCATATTTCAATTGTCAAATAATACCATAATATTAAACATAGGAAAAAAAAACCTGACTATTCATCAAAGGTAAATTTGGTAAATTATAAGCCTTTATGTAGCTTTAATATATATTATATATATTTACATGGCTCTATTGTTGTCAAACTAAGTGGTGGGAATTTTAAATTATATGATAAGATGATGTAGTTACAAAGAACATACTAATAATTATCTTCAGGTAATATGAGAATTCAGTTTCTATTATGAACTTTGAGCCTTCATTTTAATGACAAATTGATATTTTACAATCAGAAAAAAATCAAACATCTCTTTAGAAAAGAAAAATTTTGGTAGACTTTAGTGGTTTTCATCCTGTGACTTTTGTGGTTTGGAATGTCTTAGTCTACTCAAGCTGCTGTAACAAAATATCATAAACTGAGTGGCTTAAACAACAGATTAGCTCAGTGTTTGGTGTTTCCTTCCTGGCTTATATCTTCACAAGTCTTTCCTTGGTGCATGCATAGAGAGCAAGGTTAGGGTGGGGAGGGGAAGGGTAGAGATCTTGTGATTTTTTCCTCCTTTGAAAGAGCACTGATCCCATCATGAGGGACTCAAGCTTATGACCTAACCTAAGCCTAATAACATCTCAAAGTCCCCACCTCCAAATACTATCACATTAGTGGTTAGGACTGCAGCGTATGAATTTGGTGGGGGGTGGGAGGAACATATACACTTAGTCTGTAATTAGGAAATATGAGTATCAGTGAAGTCTTATGGAATTCAACCCCTTCATCACAACCACTTAATGATAGTAGTTACAGATTTACTGTTTTTTGAATATCATAATTCTCTATCAGATTCTAGTTAACATAATGTCACATCTGAGAATAAAATCAATCACAAAACCCAATAACCTGGACAAGATGACTGCTGAAGGCTACTGTGAATAATTAGATTAGAGTAGGAAATGAAATGGTGTGACATAAACTTCACTGAGAATTTTTCAACATGCTGATTGGGCAGGATATTAATTAATTGAAGGCATGGAAAGAACATCCATCAGAGTAAAAACTGAGTTTGTTTTAAATATAATATTTGGTTATATATGAATTATGTTGGTTTATATTGTGGAATATATTGAACTTTTTAATATTAGAAATACCCCTCCCGTTCAGCTCAAAGATCTGGGAATTTCATAAATTCACAATTAAGGTATTTAATGCATAAGTGTAGGTTTAGACCAAAAGTCTAAACATGTGGCTGAAAGTGAGAATACTTAATCAGAATCAATTATAATAATGAAAACATTAAAATAATTGCATATTAATCTTAAGTGTAATTTAATTATTTAATGATACAGAGCAAATAAATATTTTTCTCACTTAGGAGTAAGTTTGGGATTTTTAAAGCTGTTTAGTGAAGGTCATGTTGAAGAATACATTGTAGTTATGAAGTTGAAGAACACTGTAAATGTTACCTTCTTGTGCCTAAAATAAATCAGAGAAATATATCACATAAACATTGATGGTGCAGTGTAGCCTTCTGTCTTGTGAGGACAGATTTCCTTATAAATTATTATTAATCTTGTAACTGGTTTACGAAACCTTATAAATGGTTTGTACACTTTGGCTGAAAAGTGTCCCCCATGTATCAGAATTGAAGAGAGTATATTTGGTATATATAAATTCATTCAAAGTATTTTTAAGTAAGTTGAAGGTAATTTACAAAAAGAAATGTTAATTGGTGCTAAAAATGAAGAGTGTATTTAATTGTGCTAATTAGAATTGATATACCATGCTCAAAATTTACTGCTTTGTTTTGCCAGTAATTTAGATGCCTGTTACTACAGCAAATACTAAATGAAGTCATATGTATATTATACAGAAATTATATATAATTTATGAGTCTAAATTTTTATAACCTACCATTTCAAACTCTCCTGTTTCAAAGCTTATTCATTTTCTAGCTGACTAAAATTAAAAGCATCAAATGCCACTTGATAGAGTATGTTTTTTTTAAAACTATATATTTCTATTAAAAAGGCTAGTTTAATGGGTCATCCAAAAGCATAAAGTGTTATGGGCTGTAAAATTTTTACTAAGAATACACTTTAATACAAATGTCATTAAAACAATAAAGAGTAAGACAAAATGAAAATACTTTGCCTTCATAATCTTTGCCTGTTTACCAACTTAGCTTTCACTGTCTTCTTGTGAGTATTAAATATTATCAGTTGCCTTAACTACCCTATGATTCTAGGCCAATCAGTAAGGGAGTGCATTGACTGTGGAATATTTAAAACAATAATAAAACTGACTAAAAGTCTTATATATTTAATATTACCACAGACCATCAATTCTAAAAGTGTCAATAAGACAACTCTCTGAAAAGTTTATATAGATCTGAATTCTGATTTAGTAACTACAAGTTATGGTTGAGTTTTGCATTTTACACACACACAATTTTATTTTTTTTAATTATTACATTTTATATTTAATCCTTTGATAAGCATTGTGTTTTTATTTATTTATTATTTTATTATTGGCTGTACTGGGTCTTCATTGTGAGGGCTTTGGGATTGGAATGAAAACTGACCTTTTCTAGTTCTGGGGTCACTGCTGAGTTTACCAGATTTGCTGCTTTATTGAGTGCAGCATTTTCACAGCATATCTTTTAGGATTTTAAATAGCTCAGCAGGAATTCCATCACCTCTACTAGCTTTGTTCCTACTGATGTTTCCTAAGGCCCCCTTGACTTTGTACTCTAGGAAGCCTGGCTTTAGGTGAGTGATTACACCGTCGTGGTTCAATTCAGTTGCTCAGTCATGTCCGACTCTTTGTGACCCCAGGAACCGCGGCACGCTAGGCCTCCCTGTCCATCACCAACTCCCGGAGTCTACCCAAACCCATGTCCATTGAGTCGGTGATGGCATCTAACCATCTCATCCTCTATCGTCCCCTTCTCCTCCTGCCCTCAATCTTTCCCAGCATCACGGTCTTTTCCAATGAGTCAGCTCTTTGCATCAGGTGGCTAAAGTATTGGAGTTTCAGCTTCAACATCAGCCCTTCCAATGAACACCCAGGACTGATCTGCTTTAAGATGGACTGGTTGGATCTCCTCACAGTCCAAGGGACTCTCAAGAGTCGTCTCCAACACCACAATTCAAAAGCATCAATTCTTCTTGCTCAGTTTTCTTTATGGTCCAACTCTCACATCCATACATGACCATTGGAAAACCCATAGCCTTGACTAGATGGACCTTTGTTGGCAAAGTAATATATCTGCTTTTCAATATGCTGTCTAGTTTGGTCATAACTTTCCTTCCAAGGAGTAAGCGCCTTTTAATTTCATGGCTGCAATCAACATCTGCAGTGATTCTGGAGACCAGAAGAATAAAGTCACCCACTGTTTCCACTGTTTCCCCACCTATTTGCCATGAAGTGATGGGACCAGATGCCATGATCTTAGTTTTCTGAATGTTGAGCTTCAAGCCAACTTTTTCACTCTCCTCTTTCATTTTCATCAAGAGGCTCTTTAGTTCTTCTTCACTTTTATGTTATCTGGGTCATTAAGATCTTTTCTGTGTATTCTTCTGTATATTCTTGCCACCTCTTCTTAACATCTTCTGCTTCTGTTAGGTCCATACCATTTCTGTCCTTTATTGTGCCCATCTTTGCATGAAATATTCCCTTGGTATCTCTAATTTTCTTGAAGAAATCTCTAGTCTTTCCCATTCTGTTGTTTTCCTCTATATCTTTGCACAGATCACTGAGGAAGGTTTTCTTATCTCTCCTTGATATTCTTTGAAACACTGCATTCAGATGGATATATCTTTCTTTATCTCCTTTGCTTCTATTCACAGCTATTCATAAGGCCTCCTCAGACAACCATTTTGCCTTTTTGCATTTCTTTTTCTTGGGGATGGTTTTGATCACTGCCTCCTGTACAGTGTTACGAACCTCAGCCCATAGTTCTTCAGGTACTCTGTCTGTCACATCTAATCCCTTGTATTTATTTTTCACTTCCACATTATAATTGTAAGGGATCTGATTTAGGTCATACCTGAATGGCTTAGTGGTTTTCCTTACTTTCCTCAATTTAAGTCTGAATTTGGCAATAAGGAGTTCATGACCTGAGCCACAGTCAGCTCTCAGTCTTGTTTTTGATGACTATATAGAGCTTCTTCATCTTTGGCTGCAAAGAATATAATCAGTCTGATTTTGGTATTGATGTTCTGGTGATGTTCATGTGTAAAGTCATCTCTTGTGTTATTGAAAGAGGGTTTTTGCTATGACCAGTGCATTCTCTTGGTAAAACTCGGTTAGCCTTTGCTCTGCTTCATTTTGTACTCTAAGAGCAAACTTGCCTGTTGTTCCAGGTATCTTTTGACTTCCTACTTTTGCATTCTAGTCTCCAATGATGAAAAGGACATCTTTTTTTGTGTGTGTGTTCATTCTAGAAGGTCTTGTAAGTCTTCATATTACCGTTCAGCTTCTTCAGTGTTAGTGGTTGGGGCATAGACTTGGTTTGCTGAGATATTGAATAGTTTGCCTTTGAAATGAACAGAGATCATTCTGTTGTTTTTGAGATTGCACCCAAGTACTGCATTTCATTCTCTTGTTGACTGTGAGGGATAATTCATTTCTTCTAAGGGATCCTTGCCCACAGTAGTAGATATAGTGCTCATCTTAATTAAATTCACCCATTCCAAGTCATTTTAGTTCACTGATTCTTAAAATGCCAATGTTTACTCTTGTTATCTCCTGCTTGACCACTTCAATTCACCTTAATTTATGGACCTAACATTCCAGGTTCCCATGCAATATTGTTCTTCATAGCATCAGACTTAACTTTCACACCAGCAGACACCAACTGGGCCTTGTTTCCACTTTGGCTCAGTCTCCTCATTCTTTCTGGCGCTTTCTTCATTCTTCTTCATTAGCATATTGGACAGCTACTGACATGGGGAGTTCATCTTTCAGTGTCTTATCTTTTGGCCCTTCATACTGTTTATGGGATTCTCAAGGCAAGAATGCTGAAGTGGTTTGCCATTTCCTTTTCAGTGGACCACGTTTTGTCAGAACTCTCCATCGTGACCCATCGGTCTTAGGTGGTCATACATGGCATGGCTCAGAGTTTCATTGAGTTAGACAAGGCTGTGATTCGTGTGATCAGTTTGGTTTTTCTTTGTTTATTGTTCTCATTCTGTCTGGCCACTGATGGATAAGGATAAGAGACTTGTGGAAGCTTCCTGATGGGAGTTACTGGCTGTGGGGAAAACTGATTCTTGCTTGGATGGTCAGGGCCATGTTCAGTAAATCTTTAATCCAATTTTCTGTTAACTGGTGGGGCTTCCCTCCTTGTAGTTTGGCCTGAGGCCAAGCTATGGTAGGGGTAACAGAGGTAATGGCAACCTCCTTCAAAAGGACTTACGCCAGCATGCTGCAGCTCCCAGGACTGTTGTATTCAGTACCCACCCCCCAACACACCATGGTAACCCTGTGCAGGGTGCCCAACCCAGTATGGTTGGAGAAGGGCTTTCCAGTATAGACTGGTTGTCAGGACTTTACTGAAGAGGTATCCCTTGTCTATAGACCTTATGCCCAATGATAAGTCTTCTTACTCTGGGGCATATTTCTGAGACTGAGCATCCACAAAGTTTATAATTTGGACTTCTGCATAGTGGCCATCCTGATAGGCTGTCCAGAGCAGTGTGGAGGCTGCCAAGGACTGGAGTAAAGGGGGTGAGTAGATAGAAAGGGAAACCCTTGGAGAGATTGGAGTTGGGCACCATGAAAGATGGCATAGGCTTCAAGGCTCTGAGACCAGCAGGCAGAGAAATTCTCATAGATTTCTGGACACAGAAGTGAGGTGAGAGACTGGACAGCAGAAGAACCCCAAATCCTTTGCCCTATCTTCCCGGCACTTAAGGTAGAATTGGGAATCGTCTGACGATTTTGTCGGACACAGCACCACGTTTGACAGTGGTGGGTACACAGTTTAGGAATGATATCTAGGAATTAATTCCTAGAAGAGAGTGGAGATAAGAAGTGAGAAAGAGACTTTGTTGTGCCAGTAAGGTAGAAAAGAAAACCTTAGTGGAGAGTTCCATACGGAACAGTGAGAGAGCAAGAGGAAGATGGAGACCCCGTGGGCTTCTGCATGGTCAGAAATCATGTTTCCACCACGTCCCAGAACTGCTGTCCCCTGCATTTCAAGACTGATTCCTAACCACTGGACCACCAAAGAAGCCCAACATTGTATTTTTAAATGAAAGTTAATTTGGAGAACTTTTATTTATAGAGTTGAATCACACATCAATACTAAGAGTTCATTTTGTGCTTCAAGCTCAGTTTGTGTTTCTGATACTTGTGGTACTACATATTATATTCAACCGTAAATTGATAGCAAGCAATGAGAACAGTTACTGTAAAGACAAAAACAAAAATGGACCTTGAGTTAATACATCAATTCTGACATTTAATGTAGCCATTTGGAAGTTTTACTCAAGAACTACATAGATTGAGAACTGAGAATATATTTTTTGGAAAATACTTGTACATTTTAGTTCTAACCCAAATATTACTGAATTTTATTTGAAGTTTTAACTCAACTTTATTTTTAATTAATTTATGTTTCATTTTAGTACTCTTCAAACTAATGCTAATAAATGGCTCAGATGGTAAAGAATCTGCCTGCAATGTAGGAGACCTGGGTTCGATCTCTGGGTTGGAAAGATCCCCTGGAGAAGGGAATGGTAACCGACTCCTTTATTTTCGCTTGGAGAATTCTGTGGACGGAGGACCTAGTGGGCTGTAGTCCTTGTGGTGACGGATCTTCACTTTCAATAAGTCACAGCAGGGCAGGATTTATTATACCTAAATTGTATCTTAGCAGATGATTATTAAACTATATTATGTTTCTTAACACTTCTAAATATCATGTTTACAAAATTCAGTGCAACTATATTTTAACTAGCTGCATTTTTTTCTGGTCATTACTAATACTCATTTTATATCATGATCATTACATAAAAGCAAGTTCTTAGTGAAGAGGCTTTAAAAAAAAATCTCTTGCATGTATTCAATATAGTAGTATTGACCTAAAACAAATAAATTGCGAGTTATTTCTTCAACAACAACAAAAATGTTTATTAGGGATCAGCAAAGAATTACAACTCAGGGTGTGCAATGATGGCAGCCAAGTGCAAGTACCCCCACAGCAAAGAGGGGAGACCTCTTTTAAAGATGAGGAGGAGGAGTCTGAGAGGGCTGTAGTAAACAGTGAGTTAACTGGAAAAATTGAGAGTTGAAATTGTAGTGGCTTTTCATAGCCTGAATTGTTAGTCTGTGATTTGCTGAGATCTTTCCAGAAAGAGCTTTCTGTTGGGCTGTGCTCGGTGGTACATCCTGAGAGCTCCTTCTTCTTCCCTACCAACTTTGTTTCAATTGAGTTTTCTGTTCATTACTTTCTATAGTAAATATATCCATCCCTCAGTGAAACACTTTTTCCTCCTGCAAGCTAAAGACTAACTTGGAAGCCAGATCACTTAAAAAGTTTTGAAAAGTTAGATATCAAACCTTCTTTATTCTAATTGAAAGTAAATATTGAAAATTATATTGTTACTTGAGTGTAGGTAAACATAATTTTCTCTAGACGTTTAAAATGCCATTTACTTTATTTAAATGTAAGCCAGGCTTTCAACTCATTTGTTAACATTTAAATGGCAAAATATGGGGCTTCTTAAAGGCCCTTTTAGAATTGATGAATTTTGGAAAATGAAAAGCAATTGAATAATTGAAAATACAGCATTATATGTAATCAGATCACTACACATAATAAAAAGAGGAGCCAAAAATAAGAGACTAAGTAATACATATGGCTAAATAGCACTTTATCAAGAATCTGCAGGTGTTAAAACATATTCAGAACTCAAATTGAATAAAATTTTATGCTCTTGAAGCTTTAATAACAGAATAATTCCTACTTGATAAGATTTTTTTCATGCAAATAGGATATTTCTCCTATCCTGAATTCATCTTAAAAGTAATTCCCCACTTGCTCTATATTCTATTATAGTTTATGGTATTATTTCATGCCAGTCATTTTAAGATAGAATATTACAGGTCCATGGATGATTTACATAAGTACAGACAGCTGTAAGAACTTTTAAATCCTTTTCTTGCTCATATTTAGGAAACATTAGGAACAGAAAAGAAATAGATTAGGCATACTTAAACATTATTAAAGTGTCAGGCTATCTTTCCTTTCTCAGGTGAATTAATTGCCTATATTCCAGAAAAGGCTTATCTCAGCAATAATTACTCTTCTCATCAGGTCTGTGAGACAGATGTACAGTGTGAATATGACAGTATCCCATGATACATAATGGGGATTCGCCTTGAGTTCCTTACACACTCCAGTACCCTGATAAGGAACTGCCAAAAAAGATATAATCTTTAATATTCCACCTCACTTGCCTTGGCAATCCTACATATTTGTTTAAGTCTTTATCACAAAACGCTGTATTTTGATATGGGTATGGGGAGATAATTACCAGTGTGAAGGTGTTTTACCTTAAAGACTTACATACATGATTTTAAAGAAACATACAGCTATATCATGGCCAACTTAGGCATGTAGCTGAATTAATAAATATTATAAAGTTCTTGGATAGTTTAGACTTTAAAATTCTATAAGGGAGGTCATATGACTCAGTAGTCTTCTCTTCATTCTTTTATATACCTGTTGCTTAAAGTAATTTACCAAATAAAATATTTAAATTGTCAATGTGATATAAAGATAGCCAAAAACTTAGAACGGGGGAAACATGTATAAATATTGTTCCTGAATTCCTGAAGAAATTAATAATATGAATAAGAAAAACATATAGTGTGTGTGTATGTATGTTATGTTTGTAGATACATGTATATAAATGTATGTAAATTACATATATAAAACATTTATATACATAAAAATAAATATATAATTATTTATTAAATACATGTAATATTCTACCTCACAATAGAGTATCTACAAAAATTTGAAAGCCAGTCTGAGCAAGAAACTTTGACTGCAGCAAGGGTTAAACTAATAATAAATTTATGTGGTCAGTCTCAGGGAGCTAACATTCAAATAAAGGAGATAGGCATGAAGAAATAACTTTAGTTAAAATGGCCATAAGATACTGAGCTCTTACTGTTTGACACATGCTCTGAACACTTTTGGTTTATTATTAACTTGAGTTTTTATGATAAAATTCAGAAGTACCTGTTATTACTTGCAATTCATCTAGTTTAAAATTGAACATTAGAGCGATTAAGTCTTTGGTTCAAGTCTCCATAACAAGTGATAGAGAGAATTTGAAGCAAAATCTGATTCCATGAACATATTTTTTCCCTACTACATGTAACAGGTTTATAAATTATGAAACAGTGAGGTTAGTGCCATACAACAGGATACCACAGTTTTCCTTCACTACTTATCAATACCATAATAAATATAATAGTTCCTGTTCATCAATTAGTTAATCTAGTAATAGCAGTCAGACTTGGAGGTCAGATCAGCCAAGGGCATGATATGAAACAGGCAGACTTAGAGCCGTTACCTATGACACTTCTTATGGTCTTGGAGAGGAGCATGGTGGTTTTCCTCAGAAAAGACAAAGGACATTAGAGGCATATATCATTTCTGTGTCCGTGTCCTTTTTTATGGACATGCCTTGCATCTGAGTAAGGACAGTAAATGAAACCATTTTTTTTTAATGTTCTTGTGAAACAGAATTTAAATGCAAAATAGCTGCCACAGTAAATAGTGATGATAAAACAGAAGAGGAAAACAGAACTATAAAATCATGTCAAGACTAAGAACTGAATTATAGAAGCAAAAAGGATAGGGCAAAGTCAAAATCGATTCTGATCTAAAATATTCTAGAAATCAAAGAAACAGGGAACAACATTCAACAAAACAATGAAAAAATTTTCAGACATTTAAGTAGTTCTATGTAGTTTGCTTCTCATTTTCACAAGAAAACTATTTGAAATAACAGTTTGACAGTTCTCAAACTAATTTTTTTTACAATAAATGGTCTGTAATGTGAACATATTCAAACATTTAGCCTATAGTTGTGAAAACACACCAGAAAAACTGTGTGTTATATGAATTTATATGAAGAAACTAAGTGCCCATATTTTGTGTCAATATTACACTAGGGAATTTGCTTATATATCTCTCCCTCAGTCGTACTTTTTTCCTTTTACTTGAGGAAGTTGAGTTTTAAGCATGTTAAATTGCTCAAAATTAAGGAACTGCATGATGTCATTTAAAGAACCTATGCGTATCTAAATTAAATTTGATTTTTTGCTATGGAGAAGGAAAGGGTATTTCACTGAACGTTGCTTAGATTTTCTGTTTGTAGCTTGCACAGACTGAAGTACCAGGCTGAAAGGAACACAGAAAATAGAAACCATGTAAAGTCAGTGATTAGAAGGATTAATGAACTACTAGATTTCATGGAATTTGATTGCTTTGGAATGAGAGTTCTTTAAAGCTCTTAAAATTTCCCAGAAAAAAATGGGAAATTTTGCTTTTATTAAGCTCTCAATTCCTAATACATTTTGCAGCCCTTGGTTTGTTCAACAGCCAATCAACATTAAGTTGATGGAGTGCTTCTAAAGGCTCCCAGAATTTGAAGCTGCTGTACTCACCATTTTTCCCCCTTTCAGTTGCATAACTTTTGTCAATTGCCCTTCATCTGTGAAAACTAGCTTGGTAGCAACATTAAATAAATTATTCTTCTAAATTGACTGAACTTTAATTGGAAAAGTTGAAGTAAAACACATCTGATATAATAGATGTCCAGTCGACAGAAGCTTCTCTTTGTGTTGTCTGTTGTTTTAGTTTTATTCATTTACTCATCTGGTATTCCATTTACCTGTTCCCAACTACGCTATGAATTACCAGTTTTGTCATTCTCACTGAGGTGCAAACAGGGAAACTATAAAGTTCAGCACAGCTAATGAACTTTCCCATTAGCTAATGAGCAGGAGATGAGAGCCTGAGGGGTGCTTTAGGGTGGTGCTACCCTGCCTTTGCTTAAGAGACCTCCCGCTGGATAAGCAAAGAGATGCCACATTTTAGAGGAGGGAGAGGAGAGGTATATAGAATCAGCTGAAAAGATATTTATTTATTGATGTTCACTTCTTAGCTAATCTGACTTTTTGACTAGAGATAGGTACTATCCCTTGTTTTTCTATCCTTCTGTGCATGTTGATCTTATACTGAAAGCCTATCTTGTTACACGAAATCTGTAAAATTATATAATTTTCCATGGTTGAAAGTATGTATATTTTTTCTGAACTCTGTCAAAATAGGCATATTTGTTTTAGCAGAAATGGCCAAACTGCTAGACAGAAGACACTATGCCTCTTACATGTCTCAGGATGGCTACATAATTTGAGTTTTATCTTTAGTATGTTTCAAAGGGCAGGCACTTGGCAAGTTTAATGTCATCCATCTGATATAATTGAACTTAAGGTTGGATGATTGGATGAATAAGTGTATTTCATCCTTGAAACTTTGCGAACACAATTCTTGTTATATCAACAACAAATGTTGTTTTTCCCTATTTGCATATTGTAGCAGAGTATATTTTTCACATAAAATCTTAACTAAATATTAAGTAAAATTAACTATTTTTAAATTTTTGCTGAACATTATGTAAGTGGCAAGAGAGAACAAATGTACTGTCCATTTTTCCACTATCCAAATATGATTCTTCTGGATATATTCAGGTGTTTTTCCTCCCTTTTTTATGTAGTTGAAATGTTAATAACTGAATATTTTATACTGATACTATGAAATTATGTATCAACACATTTTATGTCTATTTTCTTAAAAAATTTCTCAAAACTAACATTGCTGGAATAAAGGACAATACATTCTTTTTCACAAGTTTTAGGTATTGCTACTTAACTATTTAACTTTTTTAAAATGTAGTGGTGTAAGTTCAAGCTGCTTTTAGAAAAGGCAGAGGAAACAGATCAAAATGCCAACATCCACTGGATTGTCAAAAAAGCAAGAGAGTTCCAGAAAAACATCTATTTCTGCTTTATTGACTATGCAGATCACAATAAACTATGGAAAAATCTGAAAGAGATGGGAATCCCAGACCACCTGACCTGCCTCTTGAGAAACCTGTATGCAGGTCAGGAAGCAACAGTTAGAACAGGATATGGAACAAGAGACTGGTTCCAAATAGGGAAAGGAGTACGTCATGGCTGTATATTGTCACCCCGCTTATTTAACTTAGATGCAGAGTACATCATGAGAAACGCTAGGCTGGAAGAAGCACAAGCTGGAATCAAGATTGCTGGGGGGAATATCAATAACCTCACATATGCAGATGACACCACCCATATGGCAGAAAGTGAAGAAGAACTAAAAAGCCTCTTGATGAAAGTGAAAGAGGAGGGTGAAAAAGTTGGCTTGAAGCTCAACATTCAGAAAACAAAGATCATGGCATCTGGTCCCATCACTCATGGCAAATAGGTGGGGAAACAGTGTCAGGCTTTATTTTTTGTGGGCTCCAAAATCACTGCACATGGTGATTGCAACCATGAAATTAAAAGATGCTTACTCCTTGGAAGGAAAGCTATGACCAACCTAGACAGCATATTAAAAAGCAGAGACATTACTTTGTCAACGAAGGTCCGTCTAGTCAAAGCTATGGTTTTTCCAGTAGTCATGTATGGATGTGAGAGTTGGACTATAAAGAGAGCTGAGCTCTGAAGAACTGATGCTTTTTAACTGTGGTATTGGAAAAGACTCTTGAGAGTCCCTTAAACTGCAGGAAGATCCAACCAGTCCATCCTAAAGCAGATCAGTCCTGGGTGTTCATTGGAAGGACTGATGTTGAAGCTGAAACTCCAATACTTTGGCCACCTGATGCGGAGAGCTGACTCATTTGAAAAGACCCTGATGCTGGGAAAGATTGAGGGTGGGAGGAGAAGGGGACAACAGAGGATGATGAGATGGTTGGATGGCATCACCAACTCAATGGACATGGGTTTGGGTAGACTCGGCAATTGGTGATGGACAGGGAAGTCTGGCATGCTGCTGTTCATGGGGTTGCAAAGAGTTAGACACAACTGAGCAACTGAACTGATAAATCCATATTTACTAATAATATCTATCTCAGTTGTATATTAAAACATATAATGAGCCCTTTTCTGAAACAAAATTAAATTTCAATTACTGTTTCCTGTCCCTACTGGAAATGTATGCAAACAAATAAACAATTGATTTTAGTTGCATATATTGCTAGACCACAGACAGATAAATAGACATTTAATAGTATAACTAAAATTATTATTTTTTTCAGCTATAGCTAATGGGCAAACTATATTTTAAAAAATGAAGCTTCAGTGTTTACTTGTATAAAAAATGGTTTGATTTTTAGAAGTACGTAGCTTAAGATTGTTCATCCTTATGGCTATTTTCCCCATTTGATTCTTCTCTTACTGTGTAGGCAGAAGAATGGTTGCCAAAGTGCATTATCTAGAGATCCATAAATAAAGTAAACTTTTCTGGAAACCTGTTATATCTGTCATTAATCAAATGAATATAACTGTTTTTCAGTTGTAAAATATATAAACATTTTCCCATTTTTATTTCACTCAGAGGTGTTTAACTTCTAAAAATTCCCAAAGGATACTGATAAATCTTTCCAAGCACTTTACAGATTTATCCTTTGAGAACTAAATAGTGTGTATTTGAAAAAAAAATTGCGGAATAATGAAATTGCAACTTACAACACTCGTCCTTAGATGAAATGCTAAACTTCTTAAAGAATAAATTCCCTGTATTTAAATGCCAAACTTACCGAAACCAAGTACATTTTATCCTATTCATAATCTATCTTTGAGGAGACAGGAAGATATGCACTTATGATTACTTTATAAAGAAAATCAATCTTTCATTATTCAGTGTTTTACAATGATCTAAGGGACTGGTTCCCTTCTCTTTAACACAAGGACAGTGTAAAAGTAGGTTCTGAAGTTGTGAATATGGCTATAGGACTTTTTTCTTAAAAATAAGAGAGGCTTATGATAAAGGATTTGTGTCTCTTTATAAAGACATATCATTATTCACTGCCACCCAGTCCCCAGTAATAAGAACCAGTGCATGACCCATAAGCACTCAAATATTTATTTACTGAATAAATGAAAAATGTTCTAATTCTGGTCCCATCACTTCATGGGAAATAGATGGGGAAACAGTGGAAACAGTGTCAGACTTTATTTTTGTGGGCTCCAAAATGACTGCAGATGCTGATTGCAGCCAGGAAATTAAAAGACGCTTACTCCTTGGAAGGAAAGTTATGACCAACCTAAATAGCATATTAAAAAGCAGAGACATTACTTTGCCAACCAAGGTCCATCTAGTCAAGGCTATGGTTTTTCCCGTGGTCATGTATGGATGTGAGAGTTGTACTGTGAAGAAAGCTGATCGCCGAAGAATCAATGCTTTTGAACTGTGGTGTTGGAAAAGACTCTTGAGAGTCCCTTGGACTGTAAGGAGATCCAACCAGTCCATTTTAAAGGAGATCAGTCCTGGGTGTTCATTGGAAGGACTGATGCTAAAGCTGAAACTCCAATACTTTGGCCACTTCATGCAATGAGTTGACTCACTGGAAAAGACTCTGATGCTGGGAGGGATTGGGGGAAGGAGAAGGGGATGATAGAGAATAAGATGGCTGGATGGCATCACCGACTCGATGGACATGAGTTTGAGTGAACTCCGGGAGTTGGTGATGGACAGGGAGGCCTGGCATGCTGTGATTCATGGGGTCGCAAAGAGTCAGACATAACTGAGTGACTGAACTGAACTAAAGTTGGCAAAAATCTATTCCTAATTCCTCAATTGAAATAAACAAGCCCTTCAGTGTGTTATATATGCAACACTACATTTTTAGATTGTCACCTTAAAAGAAGTTCTTAGAAGATTTCTGTCAATTTGCTCATATGAACGTCATAAACCTATTTCCCTTCCTAGTATTCATAAGGTGATTATTAATGATCAGAATAAACTCTAGAGTAAATAATATATTCACTCTTAAAATAGCTTTATTGTGATATAACTTACAACTCATCCTTGAGTGTACAATTCAAGTGTTTTTTTTAGAATCATTGCTGAGTTGTGCAGCCATCACTCACAATCAATTTTTGAACATTCCCATTGGCACCAAAGAAACTCTCTACATGTGAACAGTCTAAAGTAAATAATTTGTTGCTAACAATCGGCTTGAAATTATTAAGATTCAATGCTTGATTTTAAAGAGTTCAGTTCAGTTGCTCAGTCGTGTCCGACTCTCCGCGACCCCATGAATCACAGCATGCCAGGCCTCCCTGTCCATCACCAACTCCCGGAGTTCACTCAACTCATGTCCACCGAGTCGGTGATGCCGTATTAGTATCTCAGTAAGCTTAAATTATTGATACCAAATACTGCTACTTGATGTTAGATGCTACTTGAATTTAATAGTTTCAGTTCATTCTTTCTCTTACCATTAAGTTTCCGTGACTAACTACAGTGCAGAGAAAAATTTTAACCCCATTCTAGGAATATTTAAAGGACAGTTTTTCAGGTGTCCTAGTAACATTTTTTTTTTTTTTTTAGATTTTTAATTTTACCTTTTTCTAAACTCGTGTAACCAACTGCAGTTTCAGATTTGAACTTCTAAATGCAATGCCATTAGACATATTTGCTACTGCATTTTTAAAGCCATGTGTATGGTGTGAAATATTTATTACCTTAGAGCTATGAGACTACCCTGCAAGACTGTAATCCCAGTTCAGTGATATGCTTAGAATCACCATTGAAACATAGGATTTGTCTCCTGAGCATATTTTGTTGAATTCAAGTGGAAAAGTTTTCCTTTCTTTCTTGATACATCCTTGATGATATCTAATGCTCTGTCAGCAGCGCCTGGAACTCTCATTGAAGATGACAGCTTAGGAAAACTGGATTTTCCCAGAGAGACATATCCAACTAGAATATAGTTTTAATTTTGCCAACTTGAAATAGATTATACCAGATTGTTTTAATTGAATGCAAGACATCTGGGAGAATTTTGCTGCAGCCTAGAGAATCATATGCCATTGTGAGATGTTTTCCTTGTTACAGGCAACATGAGTTCTGGGACAGAGTGCTGTATACTTCCTAATATTCTAGTGCCTCCACTGTACTGAATTAAGCCTAGAAGGCAATGATAGAGACTCTACCTTTTAAAACTGGTGCTCTCACATGTGACTTAAAGAAATTTCAGGATTTGGGGAAAACATTCCCATTTGGCTCACCTTCCTAATATTCTGAGATAGTTAGACCTCTGTTTTGATCTGGCATGAGATTTATGATAGTCTTACATGTGCAGACTACATGGTACTGTTGGGTAGAACATTTTATGGTAAATATAAAGCTGACAGATATAATTTTATTCACACTCATGCCCATGACTCTATTCATTTACCTTTCTGATATTGATAAACAGAAATGTGACCAGCAAGTATACAGAAAAGAAATTTAGGTCAAGCTGACCTTTGGGTCTGTCATCCTAGTGAAGGATTATTAGCCAAATGTCAGAAACCATAGAAAATTTGTTTATAACTTAAAATGAATGAGCAGACACATTCTGCTGAGCCTCCCGCTCTCAAAAGTCTTGCTACTTGGGTCGTCTTTCTTTTCTTGGCCCTCTCTGACTTACTCTTATAATTTCTGTCAGGCAATCTAGTCCTCTTTATCTGTCATAATTTAAATACTTATAAATTTTACCATAGTATTGCTATATAAGATATACATTTTTATATGGAAAATAAGTCATATCAGCTAATAAAATTTTATTTTATTATTATTTTTTAATTGAAGAATATAAGTGATTTTTCTAGTTAACGGTATCTCGTGTAAAATTTTCTTAGAATTGACTTGACACTAAGCAGAGTATTTTAAAATAATTCATGTCCAGTTTAATTGTTCAACAAGTTTTTGAAATATATAAATAAATTATTTTATACTATTGAATTATATTTGAATGTAATCTTTATGAAGTCAATCATTTTCATCCTATGAACTCCCAAGTGTTTCATACGTCTTCTACATTGCTTACTGCTTGGAAAAATACTGGATTCTTTTTGGACAAAGATCATATTCTGTAGATGAAAAATATAAAACTGACATAAGCAATTAATATCACATATACTTTCTTAAACTTATTATACAGACAGTAAGTTGTGTCCAACTCTTTGAACCCTCATGGACAGCAGTACACCAGGCTCCTCTGTCCTCCACTGTTTCCCAGGGTTTACTCAGATTCATGTCCATTAAGAGAGTGATACGATCCAGCTGTCTCATCCTCTGTTGCTCCCTTCTCATCCTGTCCTCAGTCTTTCCAAGCATCAGGGTCTTTTCCAATCAGGCAGCTCTTCATATCAGGTGGCCAAAGTAATGGGGCTTCAGCGTTAGTCCTTCCAATGAATATTCAGAATTGATTCCTTTAGGATTGACTGGTTTGATCTTCTTACTGTCCAAGGGACTCTCAAGAATCTTCTCCAGCACTACAATTCAAAAGCATCAATTTTTCAGCCCCTGCCTTCTTTGTGTTCCAGCTCTCACATCCGTACATGACTACTGGAAAAACCATAGCATTAACTATGCAGACTTTTATCTGTAAAGTTATGTCTCTGCTTTTTAACATGCTGGCTAGTTTTGTCATGGGTTTCCCTCGTAGCTCAACTGGTAAAGAATCTGCCTGCAGTGCAGAAAACCCTAGTTTCATTCCTGGGTTGAGAAGTTGCCCTGGAGAAGTGACAGGCTATCCACTCCAGTTTTCATGGGCTTCCCTGGTGGCTCAGACAGTCAAGAATCCACCTGCAATGTGAGAAATGTGGGTTCAATCCCTGGGTTGGGAAGATTCCCTGGAGGAGGGAAAGACTACCCATTCCAATATTCTTGCCTGGAGAATCCCTGTGGCAGAGGAGCCTGGCAGGCTATAGTCCATAGGTTCGCAAAGAGTTGAACACAACCTAGACTAAGCACAGCACAGGTTTGTCATAGCTATCCTTCCAAGGAGTAAGAACCTTTTAATTTCATGACAACAGTTAACATGCTTACTAAACCTGCTGCATGCTCATTGATGAATTGCATCTATGGTTCCAAAAGTGAGACTGCAAAGAAACATCATTTGTTTTAGAAGGCAGGTCCTAAACTCCGGTCTAATTATATTTGCTTGGAAGGAGGGACAAGAGAAGAAAGCCCATGTCAGTTGATCAGATTGTCTCAAGAGAAATCTTTGGAGAGACTAAGTTCCCTGTTTTGCATTTTTTCACCCAGTCTCATCAACTGGAGAGAACAGTTCTCTTCTGTTGTTGAAGGCTAGGTTAAGAACAGAAAAAAGAGTGGAGATCCTTCCCCCATTCTTCAGAATGGATAGATGTTTGCATTTAAATCTAATAGGAACACTAGAAGAAAGAGAAGATGGTTTCCCCCAAAGAAATGTATAAATAAAAGATTGTTACATGAATTGTCTCCTTATTCTTCTGTAGTCATTAACTAATAGTTTGGTCTTTGAGTTAGTGTCTTGGATTGGAATTTTAAAAAATGAATATAATATTTTTGCAATTATATAGCATACATATGTCAGGTTATATAAAGTACTCTCTTGATCTCTGCTATTTTGGTAACTTGAGATTTATTATTTTATTAAATCTGCCATTGCAGTGAACATCGTTTACTTAGTAGAGGAGAGAAACTTTTATTTTACTAGAGAGAAAAAAATTTAAATCAGTTTTACCAGATTTTAATATTAAGTGTGTGTGGGTAGAGAAGAATAAGGAGAAAGGTTGTATCTTGATTCAGAAATAGAAAGGAGACAAAATAACCATTTTCTCTTATGAAAGAGGTTGACTCTCTGACATTAATTTCACCACAGGAAATCTGTAATCTTTGTTTTAGAGAATAATTGGTACTAGTACTATTTATGAAGTGCTGTGTGCTCAGATCCTTGAAGAACCTTTCAACATTGTGATTAGCCTCAGATGTCTAGCCTGGAGCGTTTTGCTTTTTTTTTTTTGGGGGGGGGGTGGTTGTGATTACATCCTCCCACTAGGTATCTGATGAACTGAACTAGACAGCTTTGAATTCAAGCACTCAAGAATACAGCTTTATGAGTAGTATTAAAAAATAATTTAAAATGTCAATATTCAAAATGTTTCATACTTCATATACTTTGTCTTTATGACTACGGGACTTGTGAATAAGGCTTAAAATCAGCAAAGGGACAATATTATATTACAAAAAGAAATACCCCCATCTCAGAGCTGTAAAGCTTCTTTGTCTCTCTTTTTTAAAATGCTTATAACCCTGTCTGCAAGTCACTGTGAGTTTCCATGACAGTTGTGGCATTTCTCATCAGAGACTTTCTTTTTTCAGTTGGCAAATAGGATTCAGATTAATAAAACAACTTTTTTCAACATCTTAAAAACTTTAAAAAATGACAGTGAGTACCATTCTACTATGTATTAGGTAAGTCATGCAGATTACCTGATTTCTTATAGTTCTAAAATACCTCTCCTGTGATATGTCCCTGTTGAGAGTTTTACCTGTATCCTAGAGATACTGAGTCTGCTGTCACTAAATGTTTTTTTCCTCTCCTTTGGAAAATAAGAACAGTGTCTAAAAACCTCAGTAGTAATGTAGAAACAAGAGGCATGTGCCTCTTAAAGGTAGTCTTTATTATCAAAATACCAGTTTGTGTCTTAGATGGCTCATTTCTAAGACAAGAAATCAGGAATGTTGGGGCAAGGATAGAAATAAATAATAAAAATCATTGGTTAATGAAGAAAATATTTCTGTTTATATCCCTTCACGTAGTCTGAGTCAGGATGTATTTTGTGTTAAAACTACTTAAAATCTCAGTTTTTTCCTTTGTTCAAATTTCTGGCTACTCTGTAGAATCTTAAAAGCTAGACTGAATTTTGATACACTAAAAATCAAGTACAAACTGTATTATCTCTATTTTGAGGTTTGTCCTGATACCCTGGATGTGTGTCTAGCCCTCATTTGTCCTCACAATAATCAAAACCCTTAAGGATAAACAATGTGCTTTTTCTTACCAGTTAGTTTCTCTGACTTGTCCAGTGAATGAGAATTTGGACATGAATCACAAACATAAACTTCTTTTATTTGATCTCTGTGAATACTGTTTTAATTGCTTCTTCCTGAATGTTGGCCTATTTAATATTAGTGCTCTGCTGCTGCTAAGTCACTTCAGTCGTGTCCGACACTGTGTGACCCCACAGACGGAAGCCCACCAAGCTCCCCCGTCCCTGGGATTCTCCAGGCAAGAACACTGGAGTGGGTTGCCATTTCCTTCTCCAATGTGTGAAAGTGAAAAGTGAAAGTGAAGTCGCTCAGTTGTGTCCGACCCTTAGGGACCCCACGGACTGCAGCCTACCAGGCTCCTCCATCCATGGGATTTTCTAGGCAAGAGTACTGGAGTGGCTTGCCATTGCCTTCTCCGAATATTAGTGCTCAGTAAGCATTAATTACTTCACTAGCCTTTGTTGGATTAATTTGTTAGATAATATAGTTTATTTCTTCTCACCAACTTTATTTTAAATGTCTTTAAACAAACTGTATTTTGAAAACAAAATTTTAAAAATTTCTCCTATTTTTAAAGTAATGAATAAATTAATAATGTCATTAAAACTCTTGACACTTTTCCTTTGCCAAGAACAAGCTAGACGGAAAATATGTTTTTGTTTGTTTTTGGTCCTTTTTTGTATTCTAAAACTCTAACTCCTTTATTGGGTTAGCTCTGTGGTGCCATGTCTTTGCTCACTGGTCTTCTCAGGGAGAGCGGGAATAAATAAGAAACTAGTTGGAACATGGAGGCTAATGATGACAGAATGGTGACCCCAAAAATGAAACAGCGTCTGGATTGTACAGGAAATCAGTCTATTTTGGGTAAGCATCAGAGTCTGAGACAGGAGAAAGAACTTTGGGGTGCTAAATGGATCTTGGCTTTGAAACAGTAAAGGCTGAGAACTGGTCTGAAGTATCTGATCATCAAAGAAAACTAGTAGGAGGTGAAGTAGGAAATAGCAAGAAATGGGAAATAGGAAAAGTAGGAAATAGCAATTTCAGGGAGAACAGCTCTTATAGGAATGAAAGGCATGAAGGGCCTGACCACTGACAGGGCAAAGGCTGAGATTCTTGGGAAATCAGTGCCCAACGGGAATGGGTCATTCAAGATCCTCATTCTGCTTTACCAAAGACAATGCCTGACCACAGAGCTGTCATTCCATCTTTATTAATCACCCCTTTTCCCATGTTCAAAAATATGAGTTATAATAACTTATATGCTATCTTTATATAATACCCAAGAAAAGTTACAAGAAGGTGTCTGCCCAATAGGCTATGAAATTGTTTGTGTCTTCAGGGGAAATTTTTTAAAAAGATACCCTGAAATAAGAGTAAGATTTTAGGTTGGATGAACATCTGAAGATAATTTTTAGATTTTGTAAATTCAAAGCATGGCATCTTTTAAAGTCAGCGTAGGTTAAAAATGCAGGTCCTTTAAGGCCCGATTCTCCTTCATTTATTGTATGTATGACTGTAGGCAAATTGCATAACACCTCATTTCCTCAGTTTTTTTATATGCAGTATACAGGTGATAATATTTACACAAGTCAGTGAAAAAAGTGTGCTTATAATAGTGTGGCTGTTAGTTTCCAAAGCAGTCCTCCCTCTGGTTCCAGGAAATCTGCTGTCCACAGATTGCCAGGTCTTCTTTGACATGCTGGATTGAAGTTTGTCTTCAGGAGAAATTTAATAACCTAAGAGTCAGGCCTTTGTTCAGTGATGGTTAAGACTTGTCTAAAGCACTCTTCAAATGTAAAGTGTTACATACTTCTGTTTTGAGATTTTGATATTTTGTTTTTTATACTTAAGAATAGATCACATCTTAAGATATTTAAAATTTTTAAGACTAATCTTTTGCTGTCTCAGAACATGAGAATGCTTTCTAGAGGATTATATCTTTAATGATGTAATATAGAGCTTTTACTGTATCCAATATGTTTTTATAATTATTTACCATTTTTTTCCCCATCTGTTGCTGGGTTTTTTCATATGCCCTTTGTTTATTTGGCCTAACCACTTGGTATCAATTCTTTTTAATTAAGGAAATTCTCCCAAATTTCCTTAACAGTATGAATCTATTCCAGGAGAATGCACATTATTTTCCCATCTCTAGGCGTAGAATTTGTTTTACCATTTTTTTTCCATTCTATAGTTATTATTGCAATCTGTCCAGAAAACTTAACTGCCTGATGAGTTTAATAACATTGCTTAGTCTCTTGAAGCTTAAAGGTAACAACATAAAATATATTCTTTTATGTGTTCAGTACTCTTGAGTCCTAGCCAAACCTCTCAAGATTTTGTGAATTTTTTAGCACTCTGACTTCATATATTATTAGATATTAGATTTTCTCCAAGATATTGTTATAAATCTTATCATTCTTCTAATCTCCTTTCCGGTAACATATATAAATTGAGATATATGTAGCAACTGAATATTACTAAACTAACACTATACTTCAGAGTTCTTAAATTACACTTGCTTAACCATGCATGATAAAAAATAATTTCTTAGCCCAGGGCACTGACTCATATTTTACAGTGGTTACTGGCAGCAACAGACGTTGGTCCCATTGAAGAGAGCCTTCGGTATTGGCTCTGTTTTACTATTCTTGCACATCAGCCTCCTTGTTCTTCCTTGAACACACAAAGTATGTTTTTTCCTTCTGGTTATTTGCCTTAAGCTGCTGCTGCTGCTCCTAAGTCACTTCAGTCGTGTCCGACTCTGTGTGACCCCATAGACGGAAGCCCACCAGGCTGCCCCGCCCCTGGGATTCTCCAGGCAAGAACACTGGAGTGGGTTGCCATTTCCTTCTCCAATGTGTGAAAGTGAAGTCGCTCAGTCGTGTCCGACCCTTAGCGACCCCACAGACTGCAGCCTACCAGGCTCCTCCATCCATGGGATTTTCTAGGCAAGAGTACTTGAGTGGCTTGCCATTGCCTTCTCCGTTGCCTTAAGCTACCTTCTCAAATTTTCTTACCTCAGTTTATGTGATGACTACCTCTTATACTTCTTCAAGAATTTACTCAAATATTACTTTCTTAAATTCCCCTACTCTATCTTATTAAAAGTGCAACCTGGTCCTTCATTGTATGCCCTGTTAAAACTGCTCTTTTTTCTTCAGCATTTATTACATTCTAATATACATTATTTACCTATTTGTATGGGTGTGCTTAACATCTGCCCACACCAGCCAGTATGTAAATACTGTGAAGGAAAGATGTTTGTTTCATTTACCAGTGTATTTCTAGTTTCCATGTAAGGAGTTAGCAAGCTTTTTCTATAAACAACCTGATGGTTATTTTAGGTTTTGTGGTCCATACAGTGTCTCTACCAACCTGTGCCTGAAAGCAGGTAGAGGTAGTATGTAAATGAAGGGTGTGGCTGTGTTCAGATAAGATGGTATTTATCAGAAGAGACTGTAGGTGGGATTTGGCTATAGTTTTCTGATAATTTCTAGTACATTAAAAACTTCTTAATAAATTTGTAGAATATATTAAATAATTGTATTTAAATTATTAATAAGCATATTTAAAATGTGAACATAAATGATGTGACAAATCTGCCTCTTTCAGCCTAAAACTGAGTCATTTCTTAATTAAAATAGTTCACTCAGGCCTTACTGCCCTTCTTAAATAAGAGTTCTTATTACACTAAGCCTGATATATTCTTAAATATCACAATAGCTTTTAGAATTATAATGAGAACTAAAAGGCTGTAGGAGGCAGGAAAACAGAAAAAAGAACCCTGAGTTCCAGATTAGTATAAGTATTTTGATTGTCTTTTTATTTTGTTGTTTTGGAAATTATTTCTTCAGCATTTTAAGACACTGATTTCTATAGTGTGTGATGTTCTTTCTTTCTTCAACTATGAGGATAAGAGGCTTTCCTATTTCTTGAGTTAGAAGTCAACCCAAAATGGAGGCAGTGAACTTACTGCTGTATTACCTCACTCTGGAAGACATTTCTAAGCAGCAACACAAAATGTGACTCACTCACCCCCAAATGGAGAATTAGTTTACCATCCCATATATAAATGTCTCTTGAAATTAATTGGATCACTTTGTTTCCATTAAACTTTAGAAGACTTCCTTATTGACCAAAAGATTTAAAATAGTTATGTGCTCACCCTGAATAGAGGTGTGTGTGTTGGTGGGCAGCAACTCTGCAGAATGAGTGAAATTATTTCACTTTAAAGAGAGGAAAGAGTCAGTTAACACAATGGGGAGTGTGAAAAGTTTGAGTATGTCATCACAGAATCTGTTTGCTGTCTTTGGAATAGAATTACTTTTTGCAGAAATCTGTTTTAACATTGTTATTGGAACCTGCCTATCTGACAAATTAATTTTGGCATATAGATTATATCAAGAGGCAGGTTGACATGGTCAGTCAACTACCTTTATGAAAACATCCAGAATAATTGACCAAAGCATATACATTTTACAACTGCTAAAAGCTATTATGTTATAAGTTTCAGAATGGTAATGTGTAAAATACTAAGTAAATTTTTCAGAAATAATTTTTTGTGATCAGACTTGGGATGAAGAAGTTGATTATTTTCTATCATATCAACAAGAGATATTTGTTAACTTAGATGTGAAAGAGAGTCTCTTACCCATGAATAATATTATATAAGTTAAACAACTTGTGACAGAAATTCTTTTGACACAATTCTGTTATGTATCCTTCTAAAAAATAATCAAGTATTCTGACATAATATGATTAGCATGAGTTTTATTTGGTTTAATTTTCTCTAATAGGGTGTCTTTACTCCTTTTGAAACTTATTTTCATTTGTAATGTGCAACTTTATTGATTACCCGTATTCTAACAGCTATAACAGAGGTTTTATTTATTCATTAATCATTAATCATTCACCCAAATGTATTGGATGTATACTTGATGTCAGAACCTGGGAATCAAAAGAAGAATGAGATATGATTCCTATACTTAAGCCACTGTAGTCTTATGGGAATTTTATGTATCAGTAAATAAGACATTTCAATTCAGTGTGAGGAGTGCTGGGGCAGTGTGTATTGGCTGTGTGAACATGATCAGTGGAATATCTAATACAGACTGTAACAGTGCCCTTTTTATTCTGATAGGGAGACCTTGTCACTTAGCAACTCAGAACTCTCCCTCTATCCCTCGCCCTTCCTCTTCACAAATTCTTTCTTTCATTATCTCAAAATTATTTCCTATAACACCTTTTCATTCCAGTGAGGCTTCCTGTTTTAAATCCAAAATGTTAATAATTTTCTCAATTCCATTTCTTATGTCTCTTTTCTTGTTGATTGACCTCCATCCTTTATGTTAGCAACTTTCTGTGCCCCTGTCCTCTACAGAATAAGAAACATTTGCTTCACCAGGCTCAACCTTCGCTATCAGTATTTCCTTTAGTTTGACATTTTATTTTTTTTTCAAAATTTATTTATTTATTTATTTTTGCATTACAATAGTTTAATATGAACAATCAGAACTAATTAACAGTATAACAATATTTTACAACTGAAATAATTAAAATAAACTATAAAATTACTACATAAAACAGGTCTGATCTAGCTTATTTACTTTCTATAATCTCTTCAGTGCTGCAAAACCATTTATTTCTTTTTTTTTTCATGTTTTAATAAATACTTCGTCTTTTTGTATTGCTTTCTTTTTCATCACAATAATAGAAATATAACACCATATATCACTGTAAAACACATTTCCACTTAAATGCTGATAAGCACAAAATATTTTTCATCATTTATATTTTAACTGTAATAATATATGGCAGGATTAAAGCTGCATCCATCATGTGTCTAACTAACCTTGCTGTAATGAATTTTTAAATGTAATGGTTTCTGTCGCAAAGTAAAATCGTACATAATGTCTAGTGACACAGTACGCTGGTGGATGGGTGGTGTTGGAAAATGGAAATGGAACTTCATTTTTAATTAGATTTATAAACTTCACCACCTCCACCTCCAGCCAGCTTCCCAACCCTCCCTCCCACCACCATTATTTATTTATTTATTTTTAAATGAGGCTTTTAATTAATGTTTGACAGAGCTGATTCAAGTTGAATAGACTAAATTTCTTTAAACAAACTTACTTATACTCCAGAGTCCTTTAAAAACTTAATAGCATTTATACATTGAAGGTATTTGATTTTCTTGTAACTAGCACTTCAAATGCAACAGGCATTTGAAGCAACAAGCATTTGACCCAACAAGTAAAACTTTCTATAGTTCATAACTTTTATAAATAAAATAAATTAAATGTACAGTGAATAAGTTCTCTGAAATATTTCAATATTTAACATCATAAAATACATTTCAACTAAAATTCACAAATCTAAAAACCTGTTAGGCATTTTTAGGCGTTTTAAGTTGGAAATGAAGACCAATGTTACATCGTAATATGCCAATTACAAATAGTATTTCAAATAGCAAATACTACAGTTTGTCCCAAACTTTAAAAACTATTCATGAACTCAACACTGAACTATTGATGGCTATGAGAATTGTTTCCTAGCGTTTTTGAAAATTTCAACCCATTTACGTTTAAGGTAATTATTGATAAGTACGATCCCGTAGCCATTTTCTTCATTGCTTTGGGTTCAAGTTTATACACTCTTTCTGTGTTTCCTGTCTATAGAAGATCCTTTAGCATTTGCTGGAGAGCTGGTTTGGTGATGCTGAATTCCCTCAGCTTTTGCTTGTCTGTAAAGCTTTTGATTTCTCCTTCATATTTGAATGAGATCCTTGCTGGGTATAGTAATCTGGGCTGTAGGGTATTTTCTTTCATCACTTTAAGTATGTCTTGCCACTCCCTTCTGGCCTGAAGAGTTTCTGTTGAAAGATCAGCTGTTATCCTTATGGGAATCCCCTTATATGTTATTTGCTGTTTTTCCCTTGCTGCTTTTAATATTTGTTCTTTGTGTTTGATCTTTGTTAATTTGATTAATATGTGTCTAGGAGTATTTCGCCTTGGGTTTGTCCTGTTGGGGACTCTCTGGGTTTCTTGGACTTGGGTGATTATTTCTTTCCCTATTTTAGGGAAGTTTTCAACTATTATCTCCTCAAGTATTCTCTCATGGTCTTTCTTTTTGTCTTCTTCTTCTGGGACTCCTATGATTCGAATGTTGGAGTGTTTAACATTGTCCCAGAGGTCTCTAATATTGTCCTCATTTCTTTTAATTCGTTTTTCTTTTTTCCTCTCTTGTTTCATTTATTTCTACAATTCTATCTTCTAGTTCGCTTATCCTGTCTTCTGCCTCTGTTATTCTATTGTTTGTTCCCTCCAGAGTGTTTCTGATCTCATCTATTGCATTATTCATTGTATATTGACTCTTTTTTATTTCTTCTAAGTCCTTATTAAATCTTTCTTCCATCTTCTCAATCCTTTTCTCCAGGTTATTTATCTGTAACTCCATTTTGCTTTCAAGATTTTGAATCATTTTCACCATCAAAATTTGAAATTCTTTATCAGGTAAATTCCCTATATCTTCTTCTTTTGTTTGTGTTGGTGGGCAATTATCTTGTTCCGTTACTTGCTGGGTATTTCTCTGCCTCTTCATCTTGCTTATATTGCTTTGCTTGGGGTGGCCTTTCCCTCTTCTTGCAGTTTGTGGAGTTCTCTTTATTATGTAGTTTCTTCGCTGTGTGTGGGGTTGGACAGGTGACTTGTCCAGGTTCCCTGGTTAGGGAAGCATGTGTTGGTGTTCTGGTGGGTGGAGCTGGATTTCTTCTCTCTCCTTTAGAAGACAATGGGCTGCTTTTCTGGGAGCCTGATGTCCTCTTCCAGTATTCAGAAGTTGTTTTGTGGACTTTACTCCGTGTTCAAATGTTCTTTTGATGAATTTATGGGGGAGAAAGTGGTCTTGCCGTCTTATCCCTCCGCCATCTTGTTCCTTCCTCCCCAGAACACTGGATTCTTATATTCCACTTGGTCCTGGAGTATCTCTTCCCAGCTGCTCCAGCAAGGCGCAGCCGCTGTACCTTACCTTGGACGAGGGGTATCTCCTCAAGGCCGCCCCTCCTGCTTTGAATGTGGATCAGCTCCTCTCAGCCCTCCGGTGCCCAAGCAGCCACCGCCTCCTGGATGTGGTACAGCTCCTCTTGGCCACCGCCCTAACCCTGGGTGCGGGGTAGCTCCTCTCAGCCATGATTCTGCACGTGGTCGGTTGCGCCGGAGCCAGGCGTCTCTCGCGTCTGCGCCGCCAGAGCTGGGCGTCTCTCGCGTCTGCGCCACCGGGGCCGGGCGTCTCTCGCGTCTGCGTCTGCGCCGCCGGGGCCAGGCGTCTCTCGCGTCTGGGTCTGTGCCGCCGGGGCCGGGCATCTCTCGCGTCTCTAGTTTGACATTTTAAATATAAATGTAGAGGTCCTTTGAAAAACAAGGAAAAAAGGGAAAAACATAGGAAGAATTCCATAAAAATATAAGAATTCTCATTCAAATCAAAAAGGCACTGTGGACATCCAATATTTTTGTGGATATTTTTGTAATTTTGTTGTTGTTTACTGTTTTTAGTGTCTGCTCTGGATATGCAGCTTTTGTTTTGATTTTTTTAATTACTGAAAGATCTTTACTGACAAATAATAGGTCAGTAAATATATATATTTCAACAGTATATTCATTTTTCAGACAATATGTGGCAGTCATATCATAATTATATTAGATGAACATTTAACCATTCTAAGAACGTTTTTGTAGATCTTTTAAAAGGTAGATTGCTATATATGCTTCCTCCATTTGTCAGTTTTTCTTGTATGGTCACATAAATTAATAACAGAACTGTATATTTGGTAAGTATAAATATAGTGGATCTTTAACACACAAGTTTGGCATGTACGGGTGCTCTGATGTGTAGCATTTTTTCAATATGTACTATAGGCCCGTAAGATCTGTGGTTGGTTGAATCCACAAACATGGAGCGGCAGATGTGAAGGGCCAACTGTAAAGTTATATGCAAATTGTTACATGTACAGGGGATCAGCACCCCTAACCTCTGTGCTGTTTAAGAGTCAACTGTACTATCTGAGGCATGGAACTGTGGCTTGAAAGTAAGTGAATGCATAGTAACAGTGAGAAAATATACATCAATCTCATAGCATTTAAGTCACTTGTATAGAATATATAGCTGGAATGTGAGGGTGGAAAATGACCCTACGATATAGATAACAGCCAGGGAATTATTTAAAAGGTATAAAAGGGTGATATAAGCATAAGTAGATTTCCTCCCCCTCTCAAGATGCTCAGTAAATGAAATTCCTTTTATTCAAGCTTGGCTTGAATAAGTCTCAAAATGTTTCTAAAATCTATTCTCCTTTTCTAGTCACCACCATTTAAATAACCAAGATTATTTTAAATGACTTTAATTTGCCAACAACTCATTCTTGATACTCTGAATTAACTTCCAAAATTATATAAGAGGATATAATCATGGTCAACTAACAGATCATGGTATTTTATGGTTCATATGCATGACCTTTCCTCAATATGGTATATACTTTTGGAAAACCTCTAGGAGGAGCAAACTTGATATCACAAAGGCAAATTTCAAAGGGATTTTATGAGCACATATTTTAACCCTCAGGACTCTGCCCCAAGTGGAAACATAGAATCAGAATTCTATATTCTTACCAAGGATAAACACTTTGACCTCTTTTTGCCAATCATTTTGTTAATTGTACTTTTGGAGCCTTACTTGAATTACACAGAAGTCTGTCCAGTTCTTTAAATAATCAGAATTTACCTTTGATCTGATTCAGCCCATAAGAGACTATGCGCTTGTAATATTTTTTTTTTTTTTGGTTATATATGGAACTTATTCTCTGACTTGATATTTACTATCACGCCATTTACTCACTGAGCTAGATTGCTCTTTAACTTTGGAACACTGTGAATCTTAAATTTGAACACATTTCTTTTTAAGTTTTGATCCTCCACTTAAGTGTGCAGCCCATCTAGTAATTGTACATAACTATGTGGTATGATTTCCTATGCAATGTTATTCCTCCCCTGCGTAACCATTACTTCTTTCTCTAAAGCATTCAGAAATGTATTTTATCCCTTAATATACATATAAACTTTGTTAGCTTTCTTGTGAAAGACCATATCAGTCACAGTCCTGTCAGTAGACATCACACAGTAATTTGAACAGAAGTTGATATAAATAATTACTAATTGTGTTAGCAGATTCAGGTAATGTAGCATTAGTTCATATATAAAAGAATTCTAAAGAATGCAGAAATAGCAGATATATAGAACAGCCACTATTCCTAAAACCAAGATAAAGCAAGCATATAAGAGCTGACCCACCCCCAGACTGAGATAGAGACTGCTGGGGAGAGCACAGCTATGGCTCACTGAATGATAGAGAAGTCTTAATGGTGCTGCACTGGTTGAATTAGGGGCTTCCCTGGTGACTCCCTGGTGGCTCAGAGGTTAAAGCAGACGTCTGCCTGGAATGTGGGATCCCTGGGTCGGGAAGATCCCCTGGAGAAGGAAATGGCAATCCACTCCAATACTCTTGCCTGGAGAATCCCATGGAGGGAGGAGCCTGGTAGGCTACAGTCCATGGGGTCGCAAAGAGTCAGAGATGACTGAGTGACTTCACTTTCTTTCTTTCTGGTGACTCAGTTGGTAAAGAATTTGCCTGCAATGCCAGAGACCCAGGTTTAATTCCTGGGTTACGAAGATTCCCCTGGAGAAGGAAATGGCAACCCTCTCCAGCCTGGAGAATTCCATGGACAGAGGAGCCTGATGGGCTACAGTCCATGGAATTGCAAAGAGTCAGACACGATTGAGTGACTAACACTTTCACTTCACAGGTAGAATTTACTGAAAGTCTACCCTCTGGTCCTTGTAGGAACTCTACCCTATAGTACTAAGGAATGCTGTTCACAGGGAGTGTCCTGGTGGAGGCACTCTGCTACAAGACAGCCTGAGAAGGTTCCCCCGGAGACATTTCTGACCACTGAGTACTACAAGCTGTCAAAGACTGGGCGCCCAGGGCAATGGGAAAGCCACGGAGCTGGGGAAGCTGGAATGCTTCTGAAGCTGCCTGAACTCCAGGAGCCTGGCACTGGAGAAGCTGTTTCTATTTCAGAAACCTATTGAAAGAGCCCATCGGAATCAGCAAGAAATATACCTTTCCCTGCAGTGTAGCGTCAGCACCTTCTACTGATGAAGTTTAACATCATGCTAGCTGCCTAAGGAAGAATTTTTAATGTCCCAACTCCATTTTTGCACAACAAGAAATGAAGTTTGGTAAATTTGAACCTGAGACAGTTGACATCTTGCACAAAATCCTATTCTGAACCGAAAATTGTCTTTGCTTTAACTGTAAAAGACTTACAGAATAACCCACAAAGAACTGTTGTATTTTGCTACTCTTCATGTACCAAAGAACTGATCTTATTGCAGAGCAATTCATAGATAAGAAGGTTTAAAGCTCCCTTTAGGTTCTGGCAGATGTAGTTATTTGCCCCAAGACTTATGATTTGATAGAGACCATAAGCTGCTTTCAAGATCAAATGCCTGTAGTTGTGGAGAAATTCAGGATGGCCTTGGGCAGGAAGGAGCAAGAGATAATATAACTAGATAGTCTGAATCATACGTAGAATCAAAACAATCGCAACAGGGCAAAAAACAACAAACAAAAATCTAAGATCCCTCTCCTGCCTCTGTTCATATCCTTCCACTTGACTATCCACTTTTCTGTAAGGTTAACAAGGAATGAAAGCTTATGCTTAGAATGGTTGATTTTCCTATAATATGTCCCAGAGATGGTCATCTTCTTTTTAAATGTAACCTTTATATTCAAAAAATTGAAAATACAAATCTTAGAGGCAAAATAAAAGGAACTCAATGAACCAAAGCAGTGCTTCTATAATTTGCTTTACTAATTAATAAGTGCAAGAAAATCAGAGAAGATGTAAACAAAATCATAATTAAAAATCCAATTTAGCATTTAAGCTAAAAATGAATTATTTCTGATCAATAAGTTATTGATCCACTTCATAGTGCTACCTTGAGTTTTCTCTGAGCTTCTGTTTTAACCTTTATATCTGAAAAGCCTGTTTTTAGTTATAAGTCAATACCTATAAAGATCATACTTCATTAAATGTTTATGTATTAAAATGAAAACAACTGGGAAATGAGCACACTGGTTTAAACAAACCATTTGAAAGAACAAACCTATGTGTACTTTGGATAGTTCTGAGAAATAATGCATACTGTTTCTAATCTCTCACATTTTACTTTACATTCCACAAGCGTTAGTCTCTGCATTAGTATCAATATGACTTGTATAGTTGTTGAGATAAGACTAATTCAAATTGACTTAGGGAAAAAGCATTTGCTCTTGAAATCCAAAGAAAGGTATAATGAACCATGGCAAGGAGGAGGTGAGGCCCACTTATACAACTAAGTAAGCCCATCCATCTATGAGGTACTTTTTTTTAGCTCTCATAATCTCCACTGTCTTTCAAGAAGAGAGCCCTGAAAAACACACAATATAGCTTCTGACCTCACTGAATTTAAAATATTTACTTTGGCTTAACAGATGCATAGTGAGGTCCTGAAATATTCTTCACAAATCAAGGAGCTAGAGATAAAAAAAAAAAAAATAAGTAAGATATAATATAAATTCCTATAGAAATAGTGGCTAATGTCCAGATACTGTGGTTAGGAAATACTTCATGAGTATGCTGGGCTTTAATTATGATGTAAGGAGATGAAGATTAATTTTGGGCTAATAGTGTAAATTGACATTCAGATCAAAAACGTTAAGAAAGCTGCAGTAAACAAGTTTGTCTGGAACACAAAGTCTGGATAAAGACAGTGAGCTAGAAAGGTGCATCTTCCATGCTGGAGGTAGGAGACTAGATTTACTCAAAATAGTTGTTTACTCAGATTCTAAAAGGGAAGATTTCAGGTGGTTGTAGCTTTGTTATCATAATCATAGATTATGTCTTCTAAGCAATCTTCCATTCTGCATAAGATCATTGTTTACACTGCTGTTCTAGGAAATGTGTGCCACCTCCTGCCAGAGAATTACAATATGTTTTCTTAAAAGTCTGTTACATGGTGGTTCAGCCTAAAACACAACTCTGAGTTCTCAAGTTCTCTTGGTTGACGTCTGGCTCAAGGATGCAGCTTGTGCTTCTGTGGTTATGCTCCCTGTTCATAGCGGAGCATCCTCTCCCACACTCAGTTGTGCAGGTGAAGACAAACCTTTATCCTGTTCTCAGGCCAAAAAGGGACATTCAGGTTATTTAAAAATTATTGATCATGTTCATCATGGGATTGTTCCTACTGTTTCTTGGATTACTATTCTTTTTTTCTTACGACACCTCACAGCACCATTTGCCCTTTGCCACAGTTATAGCTCACTCTATCCTCAGTGAAAACAAAGAACACAGCATAGTTGGGGAAGTTCGCTACTTACCGCGTAATCAATTTATGTTTTTAATTTTTGGAATACTTCTAGCTTCTGGCATGAAAATAGAGCATAAAAATATATAGAGTGTTTAGAACATAAACATTTTGTTTCCTATATTATTTATTCTAGCAAGAATTAAGGCCAAAGGAGAAGTCTGGAAAATGGTTCGATACTAAATCTTAACAAACTGATTTCCACTATCAGCATTTTTTACCATTTTAATGAGTTGCAGTCATTATTCATAGTGTTACAGTGACTTTATTTTTCTGCCAGGTTTCTAATCGTACAGTATGTTAGAAAAATATTTTTTTTCCCTTGGAGATATATAATATTTATTAACTGATAAATATCTTTATGCATCACTATCAGTGAGATGTCTATTTACTGATTCTAGATCTTGAAATGAGACACAATTATCTCGGAACAGTTCATACAAAGGGAAAGACAATGTTTTGGAGTCAGGTAAATTTAACATTTATTAGCTGTGGTATTTTAAATATATATATCTTTCTGCCTCATTGACTTTATCTATGACATGTGAATAATAAATTCATTTATTCTACATTTTTAGCAACCGATTAATACAGAGATTATGTTAAACAACAGTCAATGCAAAGAAAACATAAAACACAATAACTACATTTAAGACACTCATCCTGCTGCTTCTCAAATTATATGACCTGTGAAAAATATTGAGTATACATTCAACTAAATTTGGTTATTTCTTCTCTGTTAGAATTAGCATTGGAAAAATAAAAATATGGCTTGTTGCTGATTGACCTTGACAGTTTTAGTAGCTTTTTTGTTGTGTTTTGTTTGGATGAATTAATGCTAATTTCCAATTTCTAATGCATTTGATTTACTTAGAAATGTTACTTCTACAGTTAGTAGTTTGCAAGGTTATGGTTTTTCCAGTGGTCATGTATGGATGTGAGAGTTGGACTGTGAAGAAGGTTGATCACCGAAGAATTGATGCTTTTGAACTGTGATGCTGGAGAAGACTCTTGAGAGTCCCTTGGACTGCAAGGAGATCCAACCAGTCCATTCTGGGGGAAATCAATCCTGGGTGTTCATTGGAAGGACTGATGCTAAAGCTGAAACTCCAATACTTTGGCCACCTCATGCGATGAGTTGACTCACTGGAAAAGACTCTGATGCTAGGAAGGATTGGGGGCAGGAGGAGAAGGGGACGACAGAGAATGAGATGGCTGGATGGCATCACCAACTCGATGGACATGAGTTTGAGTGAACTCTGGGAGTTGGTGATGGACAGGGAGGCCTGGCATGCTGTGATTCATGGGGTTGCAAAGAGTCAGACACGACTGAGCGACTGGACGGAACTGAACTGAAGACTATTTTATAAGATAATTTAATATATGGAAAATAACAAATTTTTAAAATTAAAATTACATGTAAATTTTAAAACGTTTAACATATAAAATGAGTTTTAAATTTCAAAAATGAATGTGGCAATTAGGATGAATTTTGTGGAGTATAAAGTACGTTAAGTTTAGTCATTTCTCTGGAGTAGCATGTCATGTTCTGTAACATAGTATAATCAGAAAAATAACCATAATCCCAGATATGAATGCAGTATGGTACAGAATTCTGGACTAGAAATAGTGTTACTATCTAACCTCATTTCTAACTATCAGTGTATTAGCATATAACTTTCAGTTCAGTTCAGTCGCTCAGTCGTGTCCAACTTTTTGCGACCCCCTGAATCACAGCACACCAGGCCTCCCTGTCCATCACCAACTCCCAGAGTTCACTCAGATTCACCTCCATCATTCTTATTTAAAAAATGAAAATTGATGGTATGTCTCTATGCTCCATAAGTCTGTTGAATATAGGGCTTCCCCCATGGCTCAGTGGTAAGGAATCTGCCTGCAATGCAGGAGACATTCAAGAGACCAAGTTTCGATCCCTGGGTCAGGAGGACTCCCTGGAGAAGGAAATGGTAACACACTCCATTATTCTTGCCTGAGAAATTCTATGGACAGAGGAACCTGGTGGCTGTAGTCCATGGGGACGCAAAAGAGTCGGACATGACTTAGAAACTGAACAACAACCCTTGAACATAGCTGTCACATTGTGATTTGAGCAAAGCTGAAAGAGTCATCTTGAAGTGCTCTCACAATGGCTAAAGTAAAAATAGATGGCTCTAATGGCAGAACATGCAAGGCCTTCTTGGTTTCCCAGATCCAGATTCTAATGGCTATTTAGATAAAAATAAGACCATATGTGGGCTTCCTAGGTGGCTCAGAAGGTAGAGTCCACTTGCAATGCAGGAGACATGGGTTTGATACCGGGGTTGGGAGGATCCCTGGAAGAGGGCACGGCAACCCCCTCCAGCATTCTTACCTAGAAAATCCCATGGGCAGAGGAGCCTGGCAGGCTTCAGCCCATGGGGTTGCCAAGAGTCAGGTATGACTGAAATAAATGAGCATGCACACAGGAGCTTGCCAGGCTATATATACAAAGAAACCCTTCAACATCAGTGTGAGTATTTAAAAGTAAAGTGTTTTCAATTTGTGTTGTCTCCAAAGTGAAATTATTTACTTTAAAGAAGCTGAATACTTTGTATTTAGAAATGCTCTTATGTATAACATTCCAGTTGTTAATACATGAAATACGTATAAGTTGAAGTGTCTTTTCCATTTCAAAGTCTGCAAAGGGAGATAATGCATAAAAATTGGAGTTCTTTAAGTCCCAGTAGCAAGAGAATGTAATCTGATTATCACTTTATAATTTAGAAATATGTTGTTATGGCATTTTATTTGTGCAAATACTCTAGAGAATTGATGTATCTATTACATTTTTCTAAGAGATGATTCTGCCCTATACATTTGCTTGTCATACTTACCTGCTATGGAAGGAAGGAAGGGAGAAAGAGGAGGAAAAACTAAGAACGTATCTTTATCAGATTGTTAGTAAAAGGCATCTACATACAGATCTTGAAAAATAGCTGAAAGATCAAAAGAAACTTCAGAGTATGTCATGGTTTTCATAAAGTTATATAACCCACTTGGTATTTGTGTCTTAAAAGAGAAAGGTAAGAATGAAAAGTGAAGGTCTGATTTTCCTACTTTAATATTTGAAGTTGCAGAAGTGACCAGTAACCAAAAAAAAATTCATATAATATAGCACAAAGAATATTGGACCAGTTCTAGTCGTATCCACGACATACCATTTTTGAACACTACAGAATTCACTTACCCTTTTCCTTAAAATTTTCATGCACAATTTCAGTCTCCTATAAAAAGGTATGAAAATGTAGTTTTAGTAATTTTAAAACAATTTCACATCATGAATAAAATAGTAGATTCAATACAGTGCAAAATTTTTAAATGTATATTGACTGCCTATATTTATGTCCTTCTTTGTGGCCAGAAAGGTCTCTGTCCTCTAATGCAACTTTATCAACCATGAAACAGAAATTTTGGGGATTTCTGTTTCATGTAAATAATCAGAATTTGTATTTATTGTCATTCCTTGAGATACTTCTTTATATGATTGTTTTCATTCTATTTTTAAAAATAGGGTATTTTTCATAAAACATAAGCTTTAATTTTATTTTTCTCAATGACATGATGGTTCAAATAACTATTCTTTGCAGCAATTCTCAAATCATTTTTATTTGCCATATTGTGTGGTATATTTAATCTAAAATTCAACAATAGAGTGAGTTAGGGTACCAGTTGTAAACTTTTATTTAATATGCTGCCTTTTTAGAATCCTGTACATAAATTACTATCATATTAGAAAGTAAACTGAAATAACACTGGATCTTTGTCCTTATTGAAATGAATGTGTATTTTTAACAGATTGTGTTTCATATATGTAGTTTAGTCCTCAGACAGGTAAAGGGTTCACTAAGGTAGTTGTATTTTTAAATGTGATATGTTTATAATCAGACAGCATTGAATTTCAATAATAAATGCTACAATAGATTTGAGGCAGGGAAATGTGAAATTTTGCATCAAAACTGAAAATCTTATATTTTAAAGAGTACTATCAAAAAAGTGAAAAGACAACCCACAGAAGGATGATGAATACACAAATCACACATCTGACATGGGACTTATATCTGGAATATGTAAAGAATTCTTACATTTCAGTGATAAAAGATAACTCAAGTTTATAATGGGTGAAGAAATTAAATATGTTTCTCAAAAGAGCATGTGCAAAAGGCCAATAAGCATATGAAAACAATGTTCAAAATCACTAGATATTGGGGAAATGAAAATAAAACCACAGTTAGATAACACTTGCTACCCACTAGAATGCTATAATAAAAAATGGACAATAACAAATATTGACAAAGATGTAGAGGAATCAAACCTCATAAATTGCTGGTGGGAATATAAAATGGTACAAATTGTTTAGAAACAAGCAGTTTCTCAGAGTTAAGTATACATTTACATGTGAGACAGCAATCTACTTTATATGCAAAATAGTTGAAAATACATATCTATCAAAAACCTGTGCATAATGTTCTTTGCAGCATAATTCATAATAACCAAAGATGAAAATAACCCAAATGTCCATCAAATGAACAGATAAACAAACAAAGTATATCCATATAGTAGAATGTTGCTCAGCCATAAAAAAGTTATGAAGTACTGATACATTCTTTGTCATGGAGGAAACATGGAAACAGCTAAGTGAAGGAAGACAGGCACAACAAAGTCGTATATTGTGTTGTTCCATTTATATGAAATAATCTGGAATAGGAAATATGTACAGACAGAAGTTAATTAGTAGTTCCCAGAAGGTGCAGGATTGGGGTATAATAGCTAATGGGTATGGAGTGTTTCTTCAGAGCAAAGAAAAGGTTCTGGAGTTACATAACTCCGGATGGTGATGTTTGTATAACTGATAATAATAAAACCCTCTGAATTATACACCTGTGATGGTTTAGTTGTTAAGTCATGGTCAACTCTTGGGACTCAATGGACTGTAGCCTGCCAGGCTTCTCTATCCATGGGATTCTCCAGGCAAGAATACTGGATTGGGTTGCCATTCCTTCTCCAGGGGATCTTCCCGACCCAGGAATCGAACCCAGGTTGAATTTTATGGTACATGAATCATAAGTTAAACAATTATAAAATAAGAATAACACATAAATATTTTTCAAGTTGGAATATGTGTCATTCAGGAAACAAATAGGACAGAAATTTCAAAAATAATTCAAGGGGATAAAATTTTAGAAGAAATGAGGTTAGATTTTTCAGAAGCAGAAAAATGCAACTATTTTGAGATTTCAGATGTATTATTGAATGCAGAGTTGTCTACTAATAATATATGAGAACTCTGAACTCAGAAATCCAAATGCTAAGCACTGAGGGATGTAATGTCTATTGAAATTAGTTCCTGAAGGGTTTGTAACTTACAGTTTTAATGAATAGATTTCAAAGGCTGTAACACAGTATTATCATGTTGAATGATTAATGTCCTAGTGTTATGACATGCAGCTATAGAACTATGCTTATTCTACTCATTTAAAACTGAGAAGTTACATTTTGCAATAAAGTCTTCTAAGTATACAATTAAGATGCTTTCAAGTTATCATATTTTAAAGACACTATTGTAATGAGATAGGTTGTCTAGTACTTTTAATGAATTAGTATCTTTTGTTTGAAGCCAGAATCTATACAAAAAAAAAAAAAAATTAACCATTTAATTAATCAAGTGCCAGTGAGAAACAAACAACAGAATATTTTCAGAAGTATCACAATTGGATTGAATTTCCATTTCTGGTATAATTGTTTTAATTTGAATAGTTTGAATTTCTAGTGCACCTTGTGAATACCATGTCTTATTTGACCCTCACAAAATCTGTGATATAGGGTACTTAAGTTAGCATTCCTCAATTTTTACCAATGAGGAAACACAGTAAAATTATAATGAGTCATCCAACTAATACAATATCGCATTTAAAGCCATAGTGAAAACCACAGAACTTCTAATACAGCACTCCATTCCATGTTCTTCTCCTGTTACAATAGTGTTAATTGAGCAGTGGTGTTGGTAGGATGTGAGAAGAATGGATGATGGGGATTAATAATGAAGAATAATGACTTGATAAAGAATAGATATGCAGATGACACCATGCTTATGGCAGAAAGTGAAGAGGAACTAAAAAGCCTCTTGACAAAAGTGAAAGAGGAGAGTGAAAAAGTTGGTTTGAAGCTCAACATTCAGAAAACTAAGATCATGGCATCTGGTCCCATCACTTCATGGGAAATAGATGGGAAAACAGTGGAAACAGTGTCAGACTTTATTTTTGGGGGCTCCAAAATGACTGCAGATGCTGATTGCAGCCATGAAATTAAAAGACGCTTACTCCTTGGAAGGAAAGTTATGACCAACCTAGATAGCATATTAAAAAGCAGAGCCATTACTTTGCCAACCAAGGTCCGTCTAGTCAAGGCTATGGTTTTTCCCGTGGTCATGTATGGATGTGAGAGTTGGACTGTGAAGAAAGCTGATCGCCAAAGAATTGATGCTTTTGAACTGTGGTGTTGGAGGAGACTCTTGAGAGTCCCTTGGACTGCAAGGAGATCCAACCAGTCCATTCTAGAGGAGATCAATCCTGGGTGTTCATTGGAAGGACTGATGCTAAAGCTGAAACTCCAATACTTTGGCTACCTCATGTGACGTGTTGACTCACTGGAAAAGAGTCTGATGCTGGGAGGGATTGGGGGCGGGAGGAGAAGTGGACGACAGAGAATGAGATGGCTGGATGGCCTCACCAACTCGATGGAGGTGCATTTGAGTGAACTCCGGGAGTTGATGATGGACAGGGAAGCCTGGTGTGCTGTGATTCATGGGGTCGCAGAGTCGGACACGACCGAGTGACTGAACTGAACTGAACTGAAAAAATAGATTGGGAGCAGATAGTCCAGAATCAAGTAAAAAAATTAAATTACTGAACAATTATTAGATGTATTTCTTTTTTTTTTTTTACATTTGACCACAATTTTTATTTTTATTTTTTTTTATTTTTTTTTTGAACAGAGGAAAATTTATGCGTCAAACCTGGACTGGTCACTTATGATAATATACATGCTACAATTCCATTCTCCCCAATCATTCCACCTTCACCCTCTCCCACAGAGTCCCAAAGACTGTTCTAAATGCCTATGTCTCTTTTGCAGTCTCTTATACAGGGTTCAGATGTATTTCTGAGCACATTGCATTATTTTTGTGAGAGAATTCAGCTATTAAGAGAGACTAATGAAGTCCTCGGCATAAAAATACATACTATCAATGAGACTGTGTTACCATATGTACTTAAAGTGTTTGGGCTGCTGCTGCATCCTCAAGACTAATAAATAGTTAGAAATAAGTTAGAAACAACATACCCTATGGTTCCTCTTCTCAAAAGAAAGTTACTGTCCAATGAAGCATTTCAGTCAAGCATTTTGGCTATTCCCCAAGTAAATCAGAACTCATTTCTTCTTGGGAATAACAATTGATTTAATGGTAGCCCTGATTTTTGATGCTCCTTTTCATACCTTATGGGGAGTAAATCCAGTTCTACCGTTTGAGACAACAGAATGTCCCAATACAAGACTCTTAGCTAGTTCTACCAAGCATGAAACATCCTTTCCTATCTCAAGATCATGTGGTGGCACTTATGCATTACTCCAAGTATCGAGGCCTTCTCCAATCTGATCCTATTTTCACAGGAGAAATCAGACATCACATGAGGACAGGAAAGCTATACTTTCATGACTAAAGTTGCAGGATAGATATGAGCCCTGATTCTGTGTTAGTTAGCTGGGCTCCAAGAAAATGCAATTAGTAGTCACCATAGGAATGTTCTCAAAAGACTGGTCTGGTTTGTAATGGAAGCCACTCTTTGCCACATCACAATCTTGTCTTTCCATTTTATCATAAACAGTAGATTTAGAAGATAGAAATTTGATATCATATTTTACAACCCTTGTTACTGGAGTATAATATTTTTGCTCTTTTAGGGATTACCTGGAGGTAAAACTTCTGTATTTAATTTACCTTAGAAATTATTTTGTTAACATTTTATTCTTGTGATGTACAGATACTGAGTTCCTGAAATCATTAAACATCTGTAATTGACAGGAATTCTTGTCCAATATATTCTTTGTGAACTTATGTAAAATAGATACTTTATTAACATAGTAATTATAATACAGACAAGTCAGTTGCGCAAGTTCCTAGGAATACAGTGGTAGAGATAGGTTTGAATGTGTCTTGCTACTCAAAAACCAAATGCCTTTGATTGTGATTAAAAATAGAGAATAAAAATGATAGTATTAAAAAATCTCTTCAGAATTCCCTTTGATGTAATTCCATTTTAATTTGACATAGTTTTATTTAGTCAGAGCTGAGTGGGGCTTCCCCAGTGGCTCAGTGGTAAAGAATCCACATACAGGGCAGGAGGTGGCTTCATCCCTGGGTTGGGAAGATCCCCAGGAGAAGGAAATGGCAACCCACTCCAGTATTCTTGCCGGGAAAATCTTATGGACAGAGGAGCCTGCCGGGCTAAGGTCCATGAGGTCACAAAGAGTTGGGCACAACTGAAGCAACTGAGCACTGAGCACGTCTGGAACAGTGAAAAGGTGGTTTGACCTCTAGTTGAACATTAATTCATGCTAATTACAAATTAGGAAGTAATGTGAGTATAACAGCTGGACGAGCATCACACATCTAAGGAGATTTTATAGTGTATACCTTCATACTCTGCCTGATATCTTTGCCAACAAATTGCTGGCAGTGTCTGTTCATGCAGCAAGTAGACGCATGATGTATCAGTAGTGTGTGCCTGCTCAGTCACTCAATCGTCTAACTTATGACCCCACAGACTATATATAGCTCACCAACTCTTCTGTCCATGGGATTTTCTCAGCAAGAATACTGCAGTGAGTTGCCATTTCCTCCTCCAGGAGATCTTCCTGACCCAGGGATCCAACGTCTCCAGCATTGACAGGGAGATTCTTAACCACTGAGCTATCTGGGAATCCCACATCCATAGCAGATTGATTCACATTCTCTCCTAGCTTTGTACCCACCTTTGAAAAAAAATTCTTTTGCCTCTCTACTCAGCTCTCTAAATCATTTGAGTGTGAAAGACACTGTAAGTTGTTAGAGTCCGGAGTCGCCCTTCCCTCAAAGGAACAGAGGACACTCATGATAATGCAAGACACACAGTGAGGTTTATTTCCAGCTAGCTGGGGTCCAAGTGTCCGCCCGACGCAGCGAGTTTCAACAAGGACCCCGAGCACTCAGATCCAAGGGGTTATATAACATTTTCAAATGATGATATTTCTTAATTACCTAACTCACAGGAATTTTTTCATTACACACACACACAGCTGTGCCTATCTCTCTCCTGGGGTCTTAAGGAGATAAGTTTATCAGACTTGTTTACCTAATTTTCAGTGTCGAAGCCGCCCACATCCTTGGTGTTTAAGATTAACTTGCCTTCCTGGTACTTAAGATTAACTTGTCTCCCAGGTTTTATCTAGTTCTTCTTCCCTCAAGTCACATACTCAGTAAAAACGGTTTTTCCGGCCTCTAAGATGGCCGTTCTTAAGCTAACCTATTCTTACATAAGTCACACATTTAGTGAAACTTCTGTGCATGTGTGTGCATGATAAATTGTTTCAGTCATGTCCAACTCTGCAATGCTATGGATCGTAGGCTCCTCTGTCTATGGGGATTCCTCAGGCAAGAAAACTACAGTGGAATGCCATTTTCCCCATGGAACTTCCGGGGGACAGTTAAAAAGTATCAGTGCAACTTTATCTTACTGTGTGTCCTCATCTTCCCTCCATAACACACTGCCTTCTTACTTTCCCATTCTTTCTCCTTTAGCCCACCCTTACCTCTTACTGTCAGTGGCTACTGATACTAATTTTATAAAACTATGGATAATTGGAAATCATTTACTAATGTGATTAATTAGCTTTGAGAAAATATTTGAGCATGTTATAAATTAGTTAGTAGTTGAAGCAAGGAAGCAAATCACAAAGACAAAATACAATCTTAGTTTACAAAAGGTCTTTCTGAAATAGAGTATCTCCATATGAAAGAAAATTAACATAAGAGTGCTGAGATGATTTGCAAAAGCTTTAGACAAAATCTGCACCCACAATTTGACATGTTATTGATGCCCTCTACCACCTTTTCAAATATCTTTTATTTTTCTTAAGAAAACTTATAAAATGAATACTTGTTGCCTAAAAAGTTGAATCTATTACATAAGAAATGTTCTTACATCAGAGATGATTAGTGCTTTGTGGAAAAACTTCATGCAGTTTCTTAGGATGCCATGAATTTCATTTTCACTTCTCATTTTTTTCTCATCTGAACCATTCATTTAGCTGGGGTTATCCCGTTTACACACCATTCCACTACCACTAAATTGTATTCAGATGTTTAACTTCATCCAAAATACATATAATGGCTTATTATTGCCAATATGTGAAAGACTTAGCAGGCAATTTGTAACCAAACCTCAGAATACCAACTGCATGCAACAACCCCACAATAAGGAACAGAGAAAATGGATTAAGTGTACAGATAATCATCTTTGAAATGTGCGTAAATACTTGTTCTTCTAATAAATTTATTAACTATGCATTTTGTTACTATAATCTGTAGGAATACAAAACATTTGTATCCCAAATGCCCAGTGAAAATTAATTTTCTTAATTTTGAAAACTAAAGTCTCTAAGTTTTTACTTATATTTCATATTTTGTTCCTGTATCATGTTTAATTGCCTCAATTTATTTTTATATTTAAACAGACCTAATTTTCAGATTTTTTATTAACTAGTTTATTTATTGTATTCTACAACCTTTTCTAAACTCAAGGGGGCATTATTAACTGGATTAAAACCAGTGTACCTAATGATGATGAAATAATTATTGGTTTTTATTGGAAAGTAATGTGTGTTTTTTTCCTCTTTGACTTCTTGATTGTTTCCCCCCTTCTTGGTTATTTATTTTAAATATAGCAATGTGTACATGTCAGTCCCAAACTCACTAACTGTCCCTTTTTCCCAGGTAACCATAAATTCTCTAAGTCTGTGAGTCTGCTTCTCTTTTGTAAATAAGTTTATTTGTATCACTTTATTTTAGATTCTGCATATAAGTGATATCATACAATATTTCTTTTTCTTGTCTGACTTTGGGTTTTACTGAGCAAATAGAGACATGAAACAGCATGATGAATTAGTAGTAAACAATAGAACGTTCAGTTCAGTTCAGTTGCTCAGTCGTGTCCGACTCTTTACAACCCCATGAATCACAGCAGGCCAGGCCTCCCTGTCCATCACCAACTCCTGGAGTTCACTCAAACTCATGTCCATCGAGTCGGTGATGCCATCCAGCCATCTCATTCTCTGTCGTCCCCGTCTCCTCCCACCCCCAATCCCTCCTAGCATCAGACTCTTTTCCAGTGAGAAGCAAATGTGTTTGTTGAGATTTTCATGTCAATGTAAGAGGGATGGTGGGTGAAGGTACTTATCTGAGTAGGTCATTTCATTTGGAAATGGCTGATTTTTATTGTGTGTGTGTGCATGCACACATGTGTATGTGCGTACTTTCAAATAGACACAGAAATACTGAGAATCATCTGTAAGGAAAATAATACTGTTTTATGTACTAATTTCTGTGGTTTCTAGTTGTATTAGTGGATGTAAATTTTGATCAATGTGAGCCTGTTTCTACAACCTTAAAGGATTATTGCAGCCTTCATTTGGTCTTTTTCTGCTGTAATTTAATAACTAATTTTATGGTTGTATAGTTACACTAATCATCATTGTACTATGTATTCTTTTATTCTTTTAAATTATTTAACTAAATGGCACATCTCTGACGCAGAATATGTATTTATGCTTTTGTTTTTCCCACAGGGCCAAAATGAATCCTCTGTGCATCATATACATTCAGTAATTTCTTCTCAATTCAAACATCAGCTCTTGATTATAAACTTTGTAACTAGATTCTTGATGTGGTTCTATGTAATACAATCAGTAAAATCTAAACTTTTGACAGACACTAAAACCAAGGTTCAGTTCAATTCAGTCGCTCAGTCGTATCCGACTCTCCGCGACCCCATGAATCACAGCACGCCAGGCCTCCCTGTCCATCACCAACTCCCGGAGTACACTCAAACTCATGTCCATCGAGTTGGTGATGCCATCCAGCCATCTCATTCTCTGTTGTCCCCTTCTCCTCCCACCCCCAATCCTTCCCAGCATCAGAGTCTTTTCCAGGGAGTCAGCTCTTGGCATGAGGTGGCCAAAGTATTGGAGTTTCAGTTTTAGCATCAGTCCTTCCAATGAACACCCAGGAATCATCTCTATTATTAAATATTTGCTGTAATCTCCAAATTTTCTAACTAGGACTAAAATTTCCTTAAAAGCTCTTTCAATTGGTGTTTTGATTTTCACTTTTAGTATTTAATTTTTTTAAATACCAAACCAAACCTTTTAAAATCCCATGCAGCTCTCTAATGGCAAAAAACTAACCTTCTGATGATCAGATCATTATCTTTTAATTTTACTATATCTTACATGATTTATTATTCCCTTTGACCAATATTCATGTTGAATGTGCACAGATAATATTCAGCTCAGTTCAGTCGCTCAGTCATGACCGACTCTTTGCGACCCCATGAATCACAGCACGCCAGGCCTCCCTGTTCATCACCAACTCCCGGAGTTCACTCAACCTCATGTCCATCGAGTCGGTGATGCCATCCAGCCATCTCATTCTCTGTAGTCCCCTTTTCTTCCTGACCCCAATCCCTCCCAGTATCAGAGTCTTTTCCAGTGAGTCAACTCTTCGCATGAGGTGTGATTAGGTACTAAGTAAAATGATCATTACCTACCAAAATGTAGACATAGTACATTTTTGGGAAAAGAAAACAATAGCAATGATACTGTTAGAGGAAACATTTGGCATCAAATACCAAATGTTAAGTGAAAAATTGGAGTGCCTTGACCTTCTTATACTGGATCTGTTATTCTTTCTGACCTTAATAGTGACAGAGGGCACTCACACTCTCAGTGGATGGTTGGCATATTTCAGATTTATCAAGTGCATTATTTAATAATTGGCTTTATTTTAATTTTATTTTCAAAAATGTAAGAAAACAATTACATATAATGCTAGGCTACTGAGTGTAATAATTTAGTTTTCAACCTTTAATTTGTTTCCAAGGTTTAAGAGAATGTTGGTGTACTGAAAAGGGAATGATTGCCTCAGGTTTGGCTTTCCTTCTATCTTCAACTTAAAAGTTAACTATGTACCTAGTCAGAGGTATTGAATAATGTTTTCTTCCCCCTAAAGTTGCTGTAAAAGCATTTTTTCCTCCTACACTTCCACTTATCTCTAAACACAGCTTTAAGTAGTATTTTTAAAGTTACAGAAATATTTTCTTATGATACGATTACATAAATCCTTTATCTACAAACACAAATCATTCAAGGGTTTGTATTTGAAGTTTTTTAAATAAGCATATAAAGCTAGTGGCTATGTAGCAAAGCTCTAAATTTATTTTAAATGTTCCCTTTTTTTCTTGTATATTTTGTGTCTCTCAATCCTAGAAGATTTTCTTTCTGTTAAGAAGTTTTGGCATGGGGTTTCTATTTTGGTTTTTAGCCTTGTATATTGAGGCATTTGGCCAGGTCATCAAATGATCTAGATCTTACCAGCTGCACTCTTCCCCCACCCCCAGATAACCTGAGAAATTCACTTAACTTTTTAAAGTACTTACTAATATTGTTATTTAAAAATGCCATAAAAATCAACAAATGCTTATAGCTGACTTTAGTTTCATTGGTTGATATTCTTTAAAGGAAATACCTGTTTGGGTTTTTTTTTTTTTCCCTTTGCTTAAATATCTTATTTAGGCATTTAGAAAACCTAGTGTCTCTCTCCCCACCAAAAGCTATATGTGTACATGTGTGTCTGTGTTGTGTATGGTTTTTTTTTTTTCCTGAGATCTTGAGCTCTCAGATGATCTATGCCTTTGAGCTGTGTGTATCAGCTGAGCCACTTTTGAACAACTGTGTTGTAAGACTGTTGAAAAAAAGGAGACTTGATAAATATCCTTTTGTCTTGGTCATTATTAAATGCTTTCACTTTCATACAACGAGAAACTTGATGAACAGAATGGAGCCTCACAGTTAATGACATTTCCAAATTCTAGAATGTCTGTAAATAATGGAGGAACTTCATTGTAAATAATATGGATAAAACAAAGAACTTCTCTTCTGACACATGCGAATGAATTACTTCACGTCTCATCTGTATTTAGAGAATGTTGCAGAAGTTTATTCACTTATCCTCTGGTATACATTTTTGGATAAATGATAATGTTCTTTTTAAATCTGAAGTCCAAATGGTTTAAAATAAAATAAAATATGTGACATTAACACATCTTGCGTGAAACTGTAGTGAAGTTACATACAATATCAATTATCCCCTAAGGTATTATGTAGTTGTAGATCATAAACTTTTTGCTTAAATTAAACATCACAGCTGGTTGCTTTAATTGATGCATTATACCACAAATGTTTCAACAGCTTGACTAAAATGAGCCATACTGCAGATTCAAAAGAAGAGCGAAGGTCAGTGCACATGAAGCCTAGTCATTTGCAAATTTTCTTTGGGCGTATTAAAAAGGCATCCTGCAGAATATAGTTTAATGAAATGTAACCAAACAAAATGAAAGAAAATGGAGTAGACTATTTCAATTGTGTTTCATTTACGAAAAGCATTACTATAAATTCTTAATCTCATGACAGTGTTTACAATAGCACATCTGAAAAATCATGAATATTGTGCTTTGAGAGTGTTGTTTTCTTCTTCTGTTATCATATCCATGCCAGATTCTTTTCAAACTTAAAACGTTTAGTCTTCAAAGGGAAGGCAGTTAGGAGAAAAGAAAGACCGAAACTGTTGCCCTTATTCTCACCTTCTACCAAGAAGCTTCCAATCCCCCAACCCCACCTTTATCCTCACTCAGTTAAAAGACCAGAAAAGCTGTATCTTCACTCATTCTACAGGTACTCCAAAAGTCTTTCACTAAGAGAATTGATATAATATTAATACTACTAAGTTTATCATTCATTACAACAAAAACCCAATTTCAAAACTGTTGTAACTCCAAGGGTGTTCTTCTAGCTTCTAGCAGTTAGCCCTAAATATTATTGTCAAAATAGGCAATTAATAAGCTAAACTAATTCCATCACTTATGATCAGAAAATGAAATCTCCCAAATTTTGTGTTGGCAACAAAACACACATGAAAGAATGTGTGCAGTAGATTAATACTATGATATTTCATGATATTAAAAAATGTAAATGTTACTTTACTATTAGTCATAGAATTGTATAATTTTAAAGCTTAATGAGAACCAAAAGGTACCTAAGAATTTGTTCTCAGCATCATCTAATCATCTGTAGGTTTAGAAATGTTAGTAGTCTCTAATGTGTAACTCCCTTAGTATGACATTTGGAACTTAGTGCAATCTCATCCATGTATCACTAAACTATGCTCACTTATACACTGTGTGTGTGTGTGTGTATGCTAACTGATATTTTAGACACTTTCCTTCCTTTCAGCACAGTCATTATTGTCTCTTTCTAGAGTTATCCTAAATTCCATCAAAATGAACTCTTCCTTTGTTGGTGTATCCACAGAAATTTATTTTTGAGTCTTACAAAATTCCTTTTATCTTGTATTAAAATTATTAATACAAAAAATTAACAGAGTATAAGCTCCTTTGGTTCATGTATCATTAATTTATTCTTTAACTTTCAATTTCTCTGTGTACGTAATTAACATGTATTGAGGTGAATTATATCATTCTAATCCAATAATTTATTTTTTATAATGGAGAAAGCTGAATTTTAAAGAGATTCTGTTTTCCAAACAAAATAGATTAGTATTTCTATGATTAAAAACCCATTTCTGATTAATCATACAGAGATGCTTCATGACATGTAGATGAATATCTTTCTCTGCGGAAAGTTAATGATTTAATCAGAGTTGGTAACTATTAATACAAGTTAGAAGTTGCTCAGTGCAGCCTTCATTGTCTTAAGGATATCAATACATGTTCTATGCTTTTATTCTCTGATCTTTTCCTAATTATTTTCTGGACTGGTATTTCTGGAGTTGATTTAAGCAGAAGCAGTAATCTGCCTTACCTCACCTCATGTCCCCTTGCCTGATACCTCGAAAAAAGTGTAATCAGTGTGACATTTATCACAGAGAAACCCAAGGCTGGTCATGGTTTCTAACTTTGCATTTGCATTTCTTTCAGGGTGCTTCTAAGCCCCATACTAAGGGCTCTCTTGTGATATTACTCTTTCCTTGGTGAAGATGAGTATGTACTCTGCAAATGGATGTTCTGAGTTTAAATCTCAGCTGTACCACTTTGTAGTTCTGTCACCTTGAATAAGGTAGTAGTCATCTGTACCTCAGATTTCTAATGTGAGAATTAGAAAATACATAATAGTTGTGAGAATTTAGTAAATTAGTAACTGTTAATCATTTAGATCACTGTTCTTCATTTTATTTGGCACTTGGGACAGGTTTCATGAAAGACAGTTTTTCCATGGTGAGGATGGGGAATGGTTTCAGTTTCACCCCCTGCTGTGCGGCCCAGGTTCCTGACAGACCACGGACTGGTATGGGTCCATGGCCCAGGAGTTGGGGATCCCTGATTTAGAGTTCCATATAGGTTTCACAGTATTGGCATTTTCTTAGAACTGAAATGGTCATTTCATTTCCTTCCAGACATAACCCAAAGTGATGCTTTCAAAAAAAACGAATTTTCTTCCATGTACCCTTAGCGGCATTACCTCCACTGGTTTTATTTTCTCTCTAACACCTGTCCTGATCATACAGTGTGTTTGAGAATGTATCTTGTCACATAACTCTGCCTAAAATTGTTCACTGGCATAGCAAGACAAATTCCTAGGTGTAAGCATCACAGTTAGAAGGGTTAAGATATTTTCTCATCTTTTCATGTTAACAATGTCTTCATTGTTCAAATAGGATGATTAATGTGGGAACTTTAGGCCTGGAAAATGTGATAGTTGAAGAAGTTCTAGCACTGGTCAGGGAACTTCCAGATGAAAATATATTGCCCAGTGTTGAGAAAAGGTCTGCTCTGTTGCTTAAAGGAGTTCCAAGTTTATTCCATTTTTTGTGGATACAAATCAATCTTTGGGAATAAATACTACAAACATAATTTAAAAGAAGTACTGGCATATCTCCACAGGAAACAGGATACTTTAATGGTTGTATTTTTATTTAAAATTTGCCATTTTATAATCTTATACTTTTGTTGTTGTTCAGTTGCTCAGTCATGCCCAACTCTTTACCACCCATGGACTGTAAGCACACCAGGCTTCCCTGTCCTTCACCATCTCCTGGAGCTTGCTCAAACTCATGTCTATTGAGTCAGTGATGCCATCCATCTATCTTGTCCTCTGTGGTACCATTCTCCTCCTGCCTTCAGGGTCTTTTTTAACTAGTCGGCTCTTCACATCAGGTGTCCAACGTATGGAGTTTCAGCTTCAGCATGAGTCCTTCCAATGAATATTCAGGGTTGATTTCCTTTATAATTGACTGATTTGATCTCCTTGCAGTCCAAGGGACTCTCAAGAGTCTTCTCCAACACAGCAGTTCAAAAGCATCAATTCTTCAATGTTCAGTCATCTTTGTGGTCCAGCTCTCACATTCATGCATGACTACTGGAAAAACCATAGCTTTGACTATACAGACCTTTGTCAACAAAGTAATGTCTCTGCTTTTTAATATGCTGTCTAGGTTTGTCATTGCTTTTCATCCAAGGAGGAAGCATCTTTTAATTTCATGGCTGCAGTCACCATGTGCAGTGATTTTCAGTTCAGTTCAGTCACTCAGTCATGTCCAACTCTTTGTGACCCCATGAATTACAGCACGCCAGGCCTCCCTGTCCATCACCAACTCCCAGAGTTCACTCAAACTCATGTCCATCGAGTCGGTGATGCCATCCAGCCATCTCATTCTCTGTCATCCCCGTCTCCTCCCACCCCCAATCCCTCCCACCATCAGCCCCCAAAAATAAAGTCTGTCACTTTTTCCATTGTTTCCCCATCTATTTGCCATGAACTGATGGGACTGGAGTCCATGATCTTAGTTTTCTGAATATTGAGTTTTAAGCCAGCTTTTTCTCTCTCCTCTTTCACCTTCATCAGGAGGTTCTTTAATTCCTCTTCACTTTCTGCCATAAGGGTGGTGTCATCTGCATATCTGAGGTTAATGATATTTCTCCCAGCAACTTTGGCATTTTATAATCTTTGTTGTGGTTCAGTATATTGTTTCTTCAATGCTATAAATCTATGAGAAAACAACGGTCTTATTTATTAAATTTCACTGTTTATTTTTTCAGTTAGAACTTTTTTAAAAAATATATTTATCATTGAGGTTAAATGTCTAATTCCAAGGATGAATACATTGTTCTAACGTTATTTGGCATCGCAAACTTGATGGACGTTAATTTGGGCAAGCTCTGGGAGCTGGTGGTGGACAGGGAAGCCTGGCATGCTACAGTCCATGGGATTCCAACATATATAATTTTTATCAGTGTTTGCTCTAAAATCTACTCAAGAAGCTATGTTTAGAGGTCTTTGTTATATTCTTTACTACTTTTTAAAATTGAAGTATAGTTGACTTATAATATTGTCATTTTCAGACATACAGTATAGTGATTCAGTATTTTGAAAGTTATTTAATTAGAGGTTACTACAAGATGATGGTTTAATTCCCTTTGCTTTATAGTAAGTCCTTGTTGCTTATCTATTTTATATATAACAGTGTGTAACTGTCAATCCCATGCACCTAATTTTTCTCTCCTTCCTTCCCTAATCCCTTTGGTAACCAAAAGTTTGTTTTCTCTATCAGTGAGTCTGTTTCTGTTTGTATATACATGTTTTTATTATTTTTTAGATCCCACATGTAAGTGATACCATGTAGCATTTGTCTTTAACTGATTTATTTTTACTAAGCATAATATTTTATGTGGCCATCCATGTTGCTGCACATGGATGGTTTTCATTATTTTTCATGGCTGAGTAATATTCTGTTGTGTATATGTTTACCTTGCTTTCTTGATTTGGTCATATGTAGATGGACATGGGTTGTTTTCATGTTGTGATTATTATAAATAGTGCTATGAGTACTGGTATTTTTTTTTATTTTTCAAGTTAGTGTTTTCATTTCTTTCAGATATATTCCCAGGAGTGGAATGGCTAGATCATATGGCAGTTATATTTTTATTCTTTTAAGGAACTGCCATACTGCTTTCTGTAATGGCTATACCAATTTACATTCCCACCAATGGTATATTAGGGTTCTCTTTTCTTCACATCCTCATCAACATTTGTTGTTTATAGACTTTTTGATGATAGCCATTCTGTCAGGTGTGAGGTGATACCTTCTTGTGGGTTTGATTTGTATTTTCTAATTGTTAGTGGTGTTGAACATCTTTTCACATGCCTCTTGGCCATCTGTATATCTTCTTTGGAGAAATGTCTGTTTAGATCTGCTCTTTTTTTTTTTTTATTGGATTGTGAGTGTTTGTGTGTGTATTTTGATATCGAGCTGCATGAACTGTTTTGTGTATTTTGGAGATTAATCTCTTGTCTGTTGCTTCATTTGCAGATATTTTCTCCCATTCTAAGGGTTGTGTGTTTGCCTTGCTTATGGTTTCTTTTGCTGTGTGAAAGCTTTTAACTTTAGTTAGGTTCCCCCCCTTTTTTTATTTTCATTGCTCCAGGAGGTGAGTCAAAAAAGGATCTTGCTGTGATTTATGTCAAAGTGTGTTCTGCCTATGTTTTCCGTTGAGTTTATACTGTCCAGCCTTATGTTTAGGTCTTTAGTTCATTTTGAGTTTATTTTTGTGTATGGTATCAGAGAATACCCTTATTTCATTATTTTACATGTAGCTGGCCAGTTTTCCCAGGGTCACTTTTTGAGGAGGCTCTCTTTTCTCCATTGTGTATTCTGGCTCTCTTTGTCATAGATGAGGTGACCATTCAATTCAGTTCAGTTCAGTCTCTCAGTCATGACCGACTCTCTGCGACCCCATGAATCACAGCACGCCAGGCCTCCTTGTCCATCACCAACTCCCAGAGTTCACTCAAACTCATGTCCATCGAGTCAGTGATGCCATCCAGCCATATCATTCTCTGTCGTCCCCGTCTCCTCCTGCCCCCAAATCCTCCCAGCATCAGAGTCTTCAGTGAGTCAACACATCGCATGAGGTGGCCAAAGTATTGGAGCTTCAGCTTTAGCGTCAGTCCTTCCAATGAATACCCAGGATTGATCTCCTTCAGAATGGACTGGTTGGATCTCCTTGCAGTCCAAGGGACTCTCAAGAGTCTTCTCCAACACCACAGTTCAAAAGCATCAATTCTTCAGCGATCAGCTTTCTTCACATTCCAACTCTCACATCCATACATGACCACCATAGTCAAGGCTATGGGAAAAACCATAGCCTTGACTAGACGGACCTTGGTTGGCAAAGTAATGTCTCTGCTTTTTAATATGCTATCTAGGTTGGTCATAACTTTCCTTCCAAGGACTAAGCGTCTTTTAATTACATGGCTGCAGTCAGCATCTGCAGTGATTTTGGAGCCCAAAAAAATAAAGTCTGATACTGTTTCCACTGTTTCCCCATCTATTTCCCATGAAGCGATGGGACCAGATGCCATGATCTTTGTTTTCTGAATGTTGAGCTTCAAGCCAACCTTTTCACTCTTCCCTTTCACTTTCATCAAGAGACTTTTTAGTTCCTCTTCACTTTCTGCCATAAGGGTAGTGTCATCTGCATATCTGAGATTATTGATATTTCTCCCAGCAATCTTGATTCCAGCTTGTGCTTCTTCCAGCCCAGCGTTCCTCATGATGTACTCTGCATATAAGTTAAATAAGCAGGGTGACAATATACAACCTTGACACACTCATTTTCCTATTTGGAACCAGTCTGTTGTTCCATGTCCAGTTCTAACGGTTGTTTCCTGACCTGCATATAGGTTTCTCAAGAGGCAGGTCAGGTGGTCTGGTATTCCCATCTCTTTCAGAATGTTCCACAGTTTATTGTGATCCACACAGTCAAAGGCTTTGGCATAGTCAATGAAGCAGAAATAGATGTTTTTCTGGAACTCTCTTGCTTTCTCCATGATCCAGCGGATGTTGGCAATTTGATCTCTGGTGTCTCTGCCTTTTCAAAAACCTGCTTGAACATCTGGAAGTTCACGGTTCACTTATTGGTGAAGCCTGGCTTGGAGAATTTTGAGCATGACTTTACTAGCGTGTGAGATGAGTGTACTTGTGCAGTAGTTTGAGCATTCTTTGGCATTGCCTTTCTTTGGGATTGGAATGAAGACTGACCTTTTCCAGTCCTGTGGCCACTGCTGAGTTTTCCAAATTTGCTGCCTGAGTGAGTGCAGCACTTTCACAGCATCATCTTTCAGGATTTGAAATAGCTCAATTGGAATTCCTTCACCTCCACTAGCTTTGTTCATAGTGATGCTTTCTAAGTCCCACTTGACTTTACATTCCAAGATGTCTGGCTCCAGGTGAGTGATCACGCCATCGTGATTATCATGGTCATGAAGATCTTTTGTACGTTCTTCTGTGTATTCTTGCCCCCTCTTCTTAGTATCTTCTGCTTCTGTTAGGTCCATACCATTTCTGTCCTTTATTGAGCCCATCTTTTCGTAAAATGTTCCCTTGATATCTCCAATTTTCTTGAAGAGATCTCTTGTTTTTCCTATTCTGTTGTTTTCCTCTATTTCTTTGCATTGATCGCTGAGGAAGGCTTTCTTATCTCTCCTTGCTATTCTTTGGAACTCTGCATTCGGATGCTTATATCTTTCCTTTTCTCCTCTCTTCTTTTCACAGCTATGTGTAAAGCCTCTTCAGACAGCCATTTTGCTTTTTTGCATTTCTTTTCCATGGGGATGGTCTTGGTCCCTGTCTCCTGTACAATTTCACGAACCTCCATCCTTACTTCATCAGGCACTCTATCTATCAGATCTAGTCCCTTAAATCTATTTCTTATTTCCACTGTATAATCATAAAGGATATGATTTAGGTCATATCTGAATGATCTAGTGGTTTTACCTACTTTCTTCAATTTAAGTCTGAATTTGGCAATCACAGGCATTTCTCTCTGGGCTTTCTATTCTATTCCACTGATCTATTTTTGTGCCAATGCCATATTGTCTTGATTATTGTAGCTTTGTAGTATAATTCGAAGTCAGGGAGTCTTATTTCCTCCACCCCCATTTTTATTTCTCAAGATTGTTTAGCAATTCATAATCTTTTGTGTTTCTAAACTAATTGTAAAAAATTTTGTTCTAATTATGTGAAAAATGCCATTGGTAATTTTATAGGGATTGCATTGAATCTTTGTCTCCTTAGGTAAGCTTATTCCTAGGTATTTTACTCTTTGTGTTGCAGTGGTAAATGGGACATTTCCTTAACTTCGCCTTCTGATATTTCATTGTTTTTGTATAGAGATGCAGGATATTTCTGTGCATTAATTTTTGTATCCTGCAGCTTTACCAGATTCATTGATTAGCACCAGTAGTTTTCTGATGACATCTTTAGGATTTTCTATGCACAATATTATGTCATCTGCAAACAATGACAGTTTTGCTTCTTTTCCAATTTGGATTTTTGTTTTTTTCTGATTGCTGTGGCTAGGATGTCCAAAATGTAAAAGTGAGCCTCCTTGTATTATTCTGGATCTCAGATGGAATGCTTTCAGCTTAATTTGGCTGTTGGTTTTCATATATAGCCTTTTTAGATTGAGGTGTATTCCTTTATGCCTGTTTTCTGGAGAGTTTTGTTTTTATCATTAATAGATGTTGAGTTTTATCAAAAGGGTTTTCTGCATCTACTGAGACAATCATATCTTTTTCTTCTTTAATTTGTTAGTGTGGTATATCACACTGATTTGTAAATATTGAAAAATCCTTATGTCCCTGGGTAAATCCCATTTGATCATGGCTTATGAGTCTTTGGATGTATTGTTAAAGTATCTTCACTATTAAAGTGATTTTACAGTTGTAATTCTTTAAACAAGTGTCTTTTTTGCCCAAGTATGATTTCTTAAAGAAAGTCCTTTAAAATTCTTGAAAATAAAAAAATTGTGGTTCTCAATTTTTAAACATTCAATTCAGTTGCTCAGTCGTGTCTGACCCTTTGTGACCCCATGAACTACAGCACGCCAGGCCTCCCTGTCCATCACCAACTCCCTGAGTTTACCCAAACTCATGTCCATTGAGTCAGTGATGCCATCCAACCATCTCATCCTCTGTCGTCCCCTTTTCCTCCTACCCTCAATCTTTCCCAGCATCAGAATCTTTTCAAATGAGCAGCTGTTTGCATCAGGTGGCCAAGTATTGGAGGGTCAGCTTCAACATCAGTCCTTCCAGTGAATATCCAGGACTGATCTCCTTTAGGATGGACTGGTTAAATCTCCTTGCAGTCCAAGGGACTCTCAAGAGTCTTCTCCAACACCACAGTTCAAAAGCATCAATTCTTTGGTGCTCAGCTTTCTTTATAGTCCAACTCTTACATCCATACATGACTACTGGAAAAACCATAGCCTTGACTAGACAGACCTTTGTTGGCAAAGTAGTGTCTCTGCTTTTTAATATGCTGTCTACGTTGTTCATAGCTTTTCTTCCAAGGAGTAAGCGTCTTTTTATTTCATGGCTGCAATCAACATCTGCAGTGATTTTGGAGCCCCCAAAAATAAAGTCCATCACTGTTTCCACTGTTTTCCCCATCTATAATGTTTATAATTTCAATATAAAATCTAACTCATTTAAGTATCAGTCACAATCTTATTTCTCTAACATAGTGTGTTATCACCTTAAAATACTTCCAAAGTATGAATACACACATATGTTAGGGGCAGAAAGAATAAGAACTTAAAACTGAACTAAAAAAAGTAACTTGTTTTTAATTTTGGAGAAAATAAAAAACTCACAAATATTGTTTTTGGACACCAAAACCTATTTGTACTTATAATATCCTCAATTAAATAAATATGATACCTGAAGTGGGCTTCATTATATTTTTCTACCCTTTTGTCCAGTGAAGTGAAAGTTGCTCAGTTATAGTTGACTCTTTGTGACTTCATGGACCACCAGGCTCCTCTCTCCGTGGAATTCTCCAGGCCAGAATACTGGAATGTGTAATTTTTCCCTTCTCCACAGGATCTTCCCAACCCAGGGATCAAACCCAAGTCTCCCACATTGCAGGTGAATTCTTTACCATCTGAGTCATCAGGGATGGCCCTACTTCTGCCTATGCCACCCTCAAAATGAAACTCAACTATTGGGAAAATAGTAATCTAAGTGTATTTTATTGTAGTGATTTTTTCAGTTGAAAGTTCCCAAATTCTATGCAATTGCTCTTGGTATAGAAAATAAGATTTTCATTAAACTCCTTGAAATATTAATTTTAAAGAGATTCAGAAATTTAGCCAGTAGTATTACAATATGCTTGGATAATTTTAATATTTAGTGGCTTTCTTTCAAATATAAAGTTTGCATTTATTACATAATATTGCCTTGACATTATTGTCTTTCACAGTCATTTATTTTTTTTCCTGTAACAGCTAGGAAAAACATGAAAATATGCATAACTCCTAGTCATGATATGGAGTTAATGTCCTGGACATAAATTTATCAAAGAACATGGAAAGATATATGTGTCTGTGTAACTTGTTCACACATAAACATACACACAGAACCATTCAGAAAATCACAGAAAAAGCATAAAAATGTGACTGTCAATACTGATATTTAGAAGAATGTTGAAGTTCTATATACATTTAAATTATTCACTAAATATTTTATATTGTGCATATTTCCTGAATTTAAATAAATTATTTATATAATGTTTGACCTTCCTGTGTCATGTAACTTGAGAATTAAATGAGCTAATACATCAAATGCCTTAAAAGTAGAAATTTAGAAGAAATTTAAAAGGTTTAATTGAGGAATTATTGTTGAAAGAGCCAATTCTTTTGTAACTTGAGCTCTGTCTAATCTTTAAAGAATGAATACTTCTTATTTAAATCGTTTATGCAATAGAAAGCACTATTTCATTCTAAAATAAATGTTAATATTGAAAATAACAAAGACGGTCCTCCTCCAGAAAATAAATACAACAATTTAGGGATAGGATTATTAAGAAATATTAACAAATAAAAACTAAACATAAACTTTGAAAAGGGAACACAAGTTATATACAGTGTTTACTAAGTGCTTACATAATCTCACTTCTAATTTATGTAAACTGCCACTTCTGAAGATCCAGAAACAGAAACAAGGTGTTGTGAGCAAAAGCATGCCCTTTTCATTCAACACTTCCAGTTGTTTTTCTTGTCCAGTTGCTAAGTTTTATCAGAATCTCTGCAACCCCCACTGGCTGCAGCATGCCAGGCTCCTCTGTCTTCCAAGATGTCCTGGAAGTTGCTCAGATTCATGTCAGTCAAATCAGCGGTGCCATTTAACCATCTCATTCTCTCCACCACCTTCTCAGTTCAGTTCAGTCTCTCAGTCATGTCCGACTCTTTGCGACCCCGTGAATCACAGCACGCCAGGCCTCCCTGTCCATCACCAGCTCCCGGAGTTCACTCAAACTCATGTCCATCGAGTCGGTGATGCCATCCAACCATCTCATTCTCTGTCGTCCCCTTGTCCTTCCGCCCCCATTCTTTCCCAGCATCAGAGTCTTTTCCAGTGAGTCAACTCTTTGCATGAAGTGGCCAAAGTATTGGAGTTTCAGCTTTAGCATCAGTCCTTCCAATGAACATCCAGGATTGATCTCCTTTAGAATGGACTGGTTGGATCTCCTTGCAGTCCAAGGGACTCTCAAGAATCTTTTGCTTTAAACCTTTCCCAGAATCAGGGTCTTTCCCAATGAGTCAGCTGTTTGCATCAGGTGTCCAAAGTATTGGAGCTTCAGCACCAGTCTTTCCAGTTAATATTTAGGACTGATTTCCTTGAAGATTGACTGTTTTGATCTCCTTGCAGTCCAAGGGACTCTCCAGAGACCCAGGCCCCCTGCACCGGGAGTGTGGAGGCTTAGCAACTGGACCACCAGGGAAATCCCCATCAGTACAGTTCTTGACAAGAGTAAGTTGTTGGAAACAACTATAAATTGTTTCCATATGTCACTAGAGATATTATCAATGATAAACAAACTTTTTGTGTCAGAAAACCCCATAAAACTTTATTTCCAAAGTAAACATGGTCACTAAAGACAGTACGTTCTGTAAAATTCAATTCAGTTCTAATACTGATTTGGGCCTTTACAGTATAACAGGAATAGTGTACTTGGGTTGCATAAAGAGTTATAAGAGAAAAACAAGAATTCTGTCTACACTAAGAACAAAGTGTCCCTGAAGGATAAGTAAAAGACAAGTTGAAGACAGTCTGAAGTTTTTTTCAGGCAGAGTGAATTGCAAGTCTGCGTTGTACTAAAATAGCGAGATATACATGGGGAACTAAAAATAAGTCAGTGTTAATGGAAAGAAGTATGAGGTGGAGAGTGGCAGAGATGAAGCTGGGAAAAAGGCAGGTGCCATTTAGCAGAGAGCCTTCTGTCATCCTGTCATGGTGAAGTGCTCTAACTTCATGCCATCTAAACTATTTGAAGCCATTTCCTTTTTCAGGTGGGTTATATCTGAAACCTATAGGGTGAAAATAAACATATAAAGAGATTGAAATAATGCAGAAAGTTGGCAAGAGACTTAATAGGACAATGGAGAGTAGGGGATGCATTTAAAATTGTTTGAGTTAAAATCCTCAGAGATTGGTGACTAGTTATGGGGAATATAAGGTGACCTCTAATATATAAAGTGTATAGGTTAAAATATTAAGCCATTTTTGATACTCAAAAATGAGGAGGCAGAAACAGTAAGAGGATGGCCAAGTAGCTATATCAAAATGAAGATGACTGCAGCCCAGGGAAGAGGTCAGACTATGGACTTGAAAGTTGTAAACACACAGGGTACCGAAGTCATGTGAAGAAAAATAAATGGATTTTTAATTTGCACGGCATATTGTTTGGCATGTAGTAAGTACTCCAAAGTTATTTATTGCAAATTAAAGCAAGATTCCATGACTCAAGAAAAAGTGAAAGAATAGCATATTTAAATGCAAGAAGTACCCATATTTGTGAGAGGCATAAAATATGATACAATTCATATATATCTTTTTTGTGGTCATATACACATAGAGATATCAAGGGAACATTTCATGCAAAGATGGGCTCGATAAAGGACAGAAATGGTATGGACCTAATAGAAGCAGAAGATATTAAGAAGAGGTGGCAAGAATACACAGAAGAACTGTACAAAAAAGATCTTCATGACGATGATAATCACGATGGCGTAATCACTCACCAGGAGCCAGACGTCTTGGAATGTGAAGTCAAGTGGGCCTTAGAGAGCATCACTACGAACAAAGCTAGTGGAGGTGAAGGAATTCCAATTGAGGTATTTCAAATCCTGAAAGATGATGCTGTGAAAGTGCTGCACTCACTCAGGCAGCAAATTTGGAAAACTCAGCAGTGGCCACAGGACTGGAAAAGGTCAGTCTTCATTCCAGTCCCAAAGAAAGGCAATGCCAAAGAATGCTCAAACTACTGCACAAGTACACTCATCTCACACGCTAGTAAAGTCATGCTCAAAATTCTCCAAGCCAGGCTTCAGCAATATGTGAACCGTGAACTTCCAGATGTTCAAGCAGGTTTTTGAAAAGGCAGAGACACCAGAGATCAAATTGCCAACATCCGCTGGATCATGGAGAAAGCAAGAGAGTTCCAGAAAAACATCTATTTCTGCTTCATTGACTATGACAAAGCCTTTGACTGTGTGGATCACAATAAACTGTGGAACATTCTGAAAGAGATGGCCATACCAGACCACCTAACCTGCCTCTTGAGAAACCTGTATGCAGGTCAGGAAGCAACAGTTAGAACTGGACATGGAACAATAGACTGGTTCCAAATAGGAAAAGGATTACGTCAAGGTTGTATATTGTCACCCTGCTTATTTAACTTGTATGCAGAGTACATCATGAGGAACGCTGGGCTGGAAGAAGCACAAGCTGGAATCAAGATTGCTGGGAGAAATATCAATAACCTCAGATATGCAGATGACACCACCCTTATGGCAGAAAGTGAAGAGGAACTCAAAAGCCTCTTGATGAAAGTGAAAGAGGAGAGTGAAAATGTTGGCTTGAAGCTCAACATTCAGCAAACGAAGATCATGGCATCTGGTCCCATCACTTCATGGGAAATAGATGGGGAAACAGTGGAAACAGTGTCAGACTTTATTTTTTGGGCTCCAAAATCACTGCAGATGCTGATTGCAGCCAGGAAATTAAAAGACGCTTACTCCTTGGAAGGAAAGTTATGACCAACCTAGATAGCATGTTAAAAAGCAGAGACATTACTTTGCCAACCAAGGTCCGTCTAGTCAAGGCTATGGTTTTTCCAGTTGTCATGTATGGATGTGAGAGTTGGGCTGTGAAGAAAGCTGATCACCGAAGAATTGATGCTTTTGAACTGTGGTGCTGGAGAAGACTCTTGAGAGTCCCTTGGACTGCAAGGAGATCCAACCAGTCCATTCTAAAGGGGATCAATCCTGGGTGTTCATTGGAAGGACTGATGCTAAAGCTGAAACTCCAATACTTTGGCTACCTCATTCGACAAGTTGACTCACTGGAAAAGACTCTGATGCTGGGAGGGATTGGGGGCGGGAGGAGAAGGGGACGACAGAGAATGATATGGCTGGATGGCATCACCGACTCGATGGACATGAGTCTGAGTCAACTCCGGGAATTGGTGATGGACAGGGAGGCCTGGCGTGCTGTGATTCATGGGGTCGCAAACAGTTGGACAAGACTGAGCAACTGAACTGAACTGAACACATATATGAAGATTATAAAAGACTCCTGGGGGAGTAAACATCAAATTACATTAGTCATTAACTTTAGGTAGAGAGGGAAGTAATGTTGTTGCTGTTTAGTTGGCAAGTCATGTCCAACTCTTTTGTGACCCCATGGACTGTAGCACACCAGGCTCCTCTATCCATTGGATCCTTCAGGCAAGAATACTGGAGTCGATTGCCATTGCCTCCTCCAGGGGGCCTTCCTGACCCAGGGATAGAACCCAGGTTTCCTGCATTAGAAGACGGATTATTTACCACAGACCAACTGAAAAGCCCCTATTTCTATTAATAAAATTAAAAAAATAAAACTAAAATAGAAAAACTCACTAAAATCTGACAAAGCTGCTTAGTGAGTTCATAAGAATATGCTATTGCACACTTTATGTGTGAAGTGTCTAAGAGACCTCCAAATAGTTATATCCAAATGCAGATAGATGCAGCTAACTGAAGCCTGGGAAGAGGTCAGCATGAAGTCAGTTATTTTCTGATTTTTTTTTTTTTAACTAAAGAACAACTGGAAAATGTGGAAAGATTTAAGTGAACTACTTTTTGTAATACCTGAACTTGAAGGTAAAAAGTTGAACAGGGAGTGAGGGTAGACTTAAGACCAGGAGGGTTTTAAAGATAAACAGTTTCAGCTTTCTATATATTAAAGAAAAGGGCATATAGAGGGCAGTTTTTGAAGCATACTTTGAGATATAGATGGGATCTCAATAATATAGTTGTGAAATAATAAATGAGAAAATCCATGTATCCTCTATACATCGCCCTGCATATTTGTCCTTCAAATTCCATTACAATAGAGCTAGGATTTTTATGTTTTTAATGTATGCCTTAGCATAAAAGCATAAACTCATTTTGTCTAGTTCTGCATTATAATAAAGAACTAAGGGGGTAATATACTTCTTAGATGACATCATTTGAGAAATTATAGTAAGACAGTCACATAATCTTTTTCTCGGAGGAAATTGGTGACCATGAAACTTTCACAAATTTTGCATTACATTTGTACTTTAAAGCATTATCACATGGTTGCAGTAATCTCACTAATACAGTATTATTACCAAAACAAACTGGAAAGATAGCACCTGCCGAAAGAAATGAGAAGGAAGATGTGTTAGGCAGCATATAATTTTGTATTTCTGAACATTGAGGGCTGTTGAAAAGATAATATAATTGAAGTTATAGAAATATCACAGGATGGTAAAGTATAGCTTATGCATAATTAATATTATTAATTTATAGAATTTCTCAATGGCTTTAAGAATTTATATTTTAGGTAAAATTTTGCCTTTGCCCTGTAAAGCACCTATTGTGATTCTATGAGTCAGAAATTCTTTTAGGATTTTGGGCAGTTTAGTTGGAAATACATTCTATTTTTGCCAAATTTATCTCACATTTGTTGGGTTTTGTTTTTGTTTTATTTCTTAGAGAATATTAAATATCTTCCTGAGAAGCATTTTTAACTCCAAGGGCACTATTTAGTGTGTTGGAACAATAATGGAGTTAACAAAGAGATGACTATGGTTAGGAGATGGTACTGAGTAAATTTATGTTCAGTGGTAAAAAATGGCATTACTACCATCTCCTGAGTGACAAAGAGTCTCTTAAGGAATGCCAAACGTATTGAATGCATAAATCACATGATCAAGTCTCAGGGTGAATGAGAGAATTCAGCTACTCCTACTATTAATCCCATAACCATAAATCCTTTGTTTGTGTTCTTTTCATCATTAACATCTCTCCCTGATCCTTCCACTAATTTTCTGTTTCTCAATCCTGTCACTGATACCTGTATATTTTCGTATTAGTTCATTCTCCTGAGCAAGCTGCCTGTCACTCCCTCACTCCCAACAACTGCTCTCCATTGCTGTTTTCCAGTAACCTCTGAACTTCTGTTGGCTGAGGTCTCAAATGTGAGTTGGATTGTCTTCCCAGCTAGTCAGTCTTGAAAGTGCTGGTCTTTGTTACAATAGCACTGAAATTCACATTCCAGGGGTATGTGTTCTCTTCACCTTTTCAGAATATAAACTTGCAGATGTAGGCTCCTTTTAATTCCATCTCCTCCCACATTGTCTCTTTTAATTCCATCTTTCAAGAATGCGTTTTCCAGTTTAGCTTCAGTCTGACTTGTCCTGGAAGAAGCCGATCTCGTGTTCTCAAATAGTCTAAGGGAGCTTCTCCCCAACAAATGCGTGTCTGTCAGTTTTAGTGAAGAATTATAAATATTGTGGGGGTGAAATTTTATTTGTCAGACTTGTGTATATTTCTGAAATGATAAAGACAGTTGCATATGGATGTTAATTTGTAATATCTTAATCTCTATAATCTTTGAGACTGGTAATTATTAATGATTGGTAAGAATGGTGATAATGTGGAAGTTCATGTGCCGGATTTTCTTTTCATTTAACCCTCAGAGCAACTCTGTGATGCAACATATGATCATCTTGATTTTACTGATCAAAAAATTGAGATGCAAATATTTGTGTATTTCCCCAGAGACACCTGACAACTAGTAGTGCTTCAGAGCTCTCCTTATTTAAAATGAAGCTACCATTATAAACAGTAGTCTAAGAGTACTGTGTCTACTGGGTTGAAAAAGAAAACTAGGACTCTACTGAATTCCTTGTAACGCTATGGCAATGCTATAGGATTAGAAACTTCTGAGCATTTTATAGCTAAATAATTGCTTCTGCTTTTAGATATCCAGCAGGTGTCACCCACTTTGAAACTACTCAGGAGAACTGAGACTAATACCAAATGAAAATATTTATACAAGAAGGTTTAAAAAGAAGAGGTGCATACATACAGATAGAAATATCCCTGAATGGTGAAAGATATAAAGCTTATAAAGTGGTTACACAGTGCAGGATACAATAAGGATGCTCCCTGATGGATTTAGGACTTCCCGGATGCAAGCCAACAAGTAACGGAGGATACTGCTAGCTCTGAATAATGATTCTACAAGGAATAGAAACTTCCTTTTGCCATTCTTAAGAAGGTCATGGAATGAGAAGGAGAGACAAGAGTGACAGTAAAATATAGAGACTAACACAAACATAGACAAAGATACCAACACAGAGAGAAAAACAGAGACGGACAGAAGGAGAGCCAGAGACAGACAGAGAGACATGGCAGGAAGGGGAGGGAGTGAGAGAGAGAGTGTGTAGGAAGCTGTGCAGCAAGATTCTCCTGCCTTCTGGTAATTGTGTGACTTGAAGGTTAACTTCTTAGGCCTTCTATTGCAGAGGTTAAGCCAGTTAAGAGTTCATTATCACAGTGTTTTTCTCTATCTTGAAATAGTATGAAGTGACACATTAAGAAGTCTTTTAGAACATTCCAGATTTTTAGAATATCCAGAAGAGGTTTTACGTTTAATTTGGGAGGTGAAAGAAGAAAAGTGACAGAGCCTAACACACCCTTTCAGGGGACATTTGGATTTTACAGCAATGAGAAAAGCAGGGATACAGTGTGGGCAGTGGAGAATAAATTAGAAAGAGCCACTGTAAAAACCAAATGTGAAGGCAAATTAAATAAGAGTAAATTGAGGTCATATAGTTACAGGCCCTGGAGGATACATAATTATGTTGATTATACTAAATATACAGCCACCCTTATTTACAATTTTCTTTATTGTTATCTTGAAAAGAATTTAATCTAGCTGTGTATTAAGCAATTACTGAATTACATTTGAATTCAAAAAGTTCAGCAGCAGTAGCAATGAAAAACTACCACCTATACATTATACACGATACATTTTAAAATTATATTAAAACAATTTTATATCCCTAATTCATCACATTAGTTTATTACTGATTTATACTACCCTTTATACTTTTATATTGTGTCCTTGATTTAGATATACTTTGAAATGGCAATGAGTACAAAGAACAATAAGGCAATGAAAAGAAATTCAGAGCAGCAGTCCAGTCTGTGTGTTTACTGAAAATATAATGGAGTCTTAACTGTAACACAAAGCTTTGTTTTATACTTCATGATTTGACGGTCTCTGTTGCTTACCACAATAAATCAGGATCTGGTATTATTTTTAAATGAGTAAAATAAAACTTCTTTTTATACTTTATCTATGTTTATTTTGATCTAATTCTCATAATCAATTTCTATATACTGTGACATTTATTTGTGAGCTTCTATTTTTTTCTAATTGATTTTTTTTTTTAGTTTTTTAATTGATGAAAAATTGTTTTCCAATTTTGTGTCGATTTCTGCTCTACAACAACATGTATATCCCTTCCCTCTGTAGGTCCCCTCTCCTTCCCTTGTCTTACCCCTCTATGTCATCACAGAGCACCAGGCTGGGCTCCCTGTGTTATTTAGCAACTTGTTATTATTTTATACTTGATAGTCTATATATGTCAATACTGCTTTCTCAATTTGTCCCGCCTTCAACTTCCCCTCATTGTGTCTGTAATGAGGTAGTACTTCATACCAGTCAAAATGGCCATCATCAAAAAATCCACAAACAGTACATGCTGGAGAGGATGTGGAGAAAAGGGAACCCTCCTACACTGCTGGTGGGAATGAAAACTGATACCCATTATGGAAAACAATATGGAGATTCCTTAAAAAAACTAGAAATAAATGTACTGTGTGACCCACCAGTCCCACTAATATCCCATGAAAAACCCACAATCTATGTACCCCAGTGTCCATGGCAGTTGTTGTCCATATTTACAACTAGGACGTGGAAGCAACCTAGATGTCCATTGACAGATTACTGGATAAAGAAGTTGTGGTACATTTATACAGTGGAATATTACTCAGCCATAAAAGGACCAATTTGAGTCAGTTGTAGTAAAGTGTATGAACCTCGAATCTCTCATACAGAATGAAGTAAGTCAGAAAGATAAAAACAAGTATCATATGTGAGCACACATATACGGAATCTAGAAAAATTGTACTGCTGAACCTAGTAGAGAACAGACTTGTGGAAAATAAAAGCTTTTGATATTTATAATTTAACTAATTAATTTGGAAAGAATCACTTGCAACTTTGAGGACTACTTTAGCATTTCTTTATTCTTTCATTCAAAGTTACGTTCTTCAAAAATGAGTTTGAAAATCCCAAGTGGGAAAAAAATGTGGCTTTGAGATGAAAGTGCCTTTGAACAGATGTTCTCAGTTTTCTGTTGAGTACAGTGTCTCTTCATTGCCATAACATTAGTAAGTACTTATAACTCCATATTGTGCAATTGTTTAATCCCCCTTTTAAGGATCAATAAATATAAAAATTTGTATATATTTTCATTTGACTAGTCATTTCATACATGAAATATTAGAAACAGTTAAAAAATAAAATTGTGATTAATGTTATATAGCAGTGTCACATTTTTTAATAAGTAAATATATACAAATATATGCATTTGTATACATTTGTGCAAAGAAAATTTTAGTTTTTTTGGAAAACCTGGTCCTCAAAATTAGCCTTTCCTTATTTAAAATGAATAGCTTAGGGTGTAGATAACATAAATGAAATATGAAAGTACACTTGCTCAAAAATGGACTTAAATTTATTAATGATGCACTAGAGTAAATATTGTAATATGAAGAGAACCATTATAATAATTTCCTTTTTGCCCAATAGCAAACTTTATTTATATATTTTTTAGAATTAAAGTCAAGATTGCCTCTGAATGCTCTATGGGGAAATACTGTTAAATAAGCCACAAAAATACTGCTTCTAAAAAAAAAAAAAATGAAGCTAGGTCATTAAAATAAAGCATTGTTATTCAAAGTGATTTGATGAGAAGGGGTGGATTTTGGATTTTGTTTGCTTCTTGCCAGGTTTGTGACTCTGGGAAATGTATTTCACCTCTCTGGGCTTTATATGCCTTATTTTGAGATTTAGGCTCTCAAGTCACATCCAGATAAAACTGCAGCAGGTACTTTCAGTGCTCTGACCACATTCCCTGAGTTTCCTGTACTGTTGTGTGTGTGTGTGTGTGTGTGTGCACACGTATGGACATACACAGTCACACATGTGCACAGGAGCTCCAGGTAAATGTTTACTCTCATTGGCCACAACTGACAGTCTTTGTCAGTAAGCTATTCTTAGCTTTGGGAACCTAACGTCTGTTTTGCTTGCAGAGCAAACCTCCCTTCACCAATGACTAATCTGTGTGGAGGGGTCCATACCCCAGCTCCATATAACTAACTTCTTTGCCTTTGGATATAGACAGTTTTGAGATGAGACGTCCTCTCTTTCTGCCTCTTTTTTGTGAAAGTGAATTGAAAATTGCTCAGTCATGTCCGACTCTTTGTGACCCCATGGACTATACGGTCCACGGAATTCTCCAGGCCAAAATACTTGGGAATTCCAGTATTTATATATACTTATATATTTATATATATCCTGGTGAATTCCAGTATAATATCTTTGTGAGATGAAGCTGAAGTCGCCCTACCCCCCCCGAGATCTTAGAGCTGTCCTTTTGAATGTACTTCTTCTCTTCCCCTTCCACTTTCTCACTGGATTACTGTTTTTTCTGGGATCATTTCCTAGTAAATTGATTTCAGAGTAATTGTTGAGAGTTTATTTCTGGCTATCCAGAGCAATAATAGTAATTTTAAAATTTAAGATCTAATTGATATATAGCATCACAAACTATAATGCTGTGATTCATTTTGTTTTGACGTTGGTTTATGCGACGAACTCTTAATGCCTAGCGTTACATGTGTGCATCATCTCAGAAAAACACTGCAAGTATTACTGTAGTACAATCTGTGCCTGAAACAACTTAATATAAATATTATTACAAACACACATATAACAAGACAATATAGTTTCTTTAAATAATAAGCTATTATACATGCTTTTTATATTATCAATCATTATTTGGAAATTTGGGGGTGTTCTTGGCATCTGTGAATCTTCATCAATTACTTGGAACTCTCTGTAAAGGGATTTTTCTCTTCTACCAGTAGCTCAGACGGTAAATAATCTGCCTGCAGTGCAAGAGACCCAGGTTCATTCCCTGGGTCAGGACTATACCCTGGAGAAGGGATAGGCTACCCACTCCAATATTCTTGCTTGGAGAAATCCATGGACAGAGGAGCCTGGTGGGCTATAGTCCATGGGATCACAAGGAGTTGGACACGACTGAGCGACTAGCACACATGTATTGGCATCTGTGAACCACTAACATTATTCATATAAATCAGATATTTCCCAGTAAATTTTAAAACTTAGCAAAAAATGTAATTTATTTTGAGAATAAAATGAAAAAAGTGAAAATACAAATGAAGAATCATACTAAAGTAAAAACAAGTGAATTGGGCAATCTTACACAGGCAATTAAAAATACAGAATTAACATAGTATCCTGAGATTTAGGCTTATTTTACATAAAAAGATATTAAATGTCTGATCAAACATATATCTAATTCCAATAGCAAGTAAACTCAAAGACTGAACTTGTTTCATTTTGCATTTACTCTTGCCTGGACAATTTCATGGACAGAGGAGCCTGATGGGATACAATCCTTGGGGTCCCAAAGAATTATCATGACTTAGCATGCACACACACACACATTTATTTTATTTATTTATTTATTTATTTTTTTTTTTTTTTGTGGTAACACTTGAAATACATTTACTAATTAAGACAACCAACACTTTTATTTGCATTTATTTTTTGCGGCATTTATTCCCGGGCCATAAGTTTTTGTTTCTTCAGTTTCTTCTGGGATATCTTTTTCTTCTGTGCAACCTCCTCTTCTGGTTTAGGAACAATCTGTTCTTTTTTAGTAAGGATCATCTCAATGTGTCAGGGAGAGCTCATGTAGGGGTTGATCCGACCGTGAGCTCTGTAAGTCCTGCGCCGCATCTTGGGGGCTTTGTTCACTTGGATGTGCTCAATGACCAGAGAATCCACATCTAAGCCCTTAAGTTCAGCATTACTCTCTGCATTTTTGAGCATGTGTAATAAAAATTCAGCGCTCTTTTTGGGCCACCGACCCTGTGTCCAGCCCCACTGTTTGGCCTATGCACACCTACCAACTCCACCATTGTAACGACGGAATGGCACACATAGCTTCTTTAAAGTGACATCCTTCAGATACTTGGTGGCTTTTCGGATATGCATACCCTTTATGGCCTGGGCAGTTTCACGAGTGTTCTTAAAGTGAACACAAAGATTTGAACCTCTTGATTTGCATGATTTTGTGGGGTTTTCTGGGTCAAGTGAATAGCGCACCATTTTTAGGGTTCACCTCAGGCCGCTTACCGGAAAAGACACATTTATTTTTAAATCAAATTAATACTTAAAAATTAATACTTTAAAATACTACTTATATAGTATTAGTAATACATATACATGTATAATTTTTCAAAATTATTTACAAAGCTTTAAAAATACTGGTGTGAAAGTAAATGTTATTTAATGACAGAATAAATTTCTTTTGATAAAGATTGATTGTGGTTTTAATCTGATATATTTAACACAAAATCTTTTGAAGATTAAACGTATTTCTGAGGAAAGAAGATACTTTGATATGTGCTATATATCAAAATACTATTTTTCTCCCAGCTGGCAAATAAAGTTTAATTTAAACAGCACATTCACTCTTACTTTGCCTACCAATAATTTCAAATACTGCTCTAAAGTCTCACAGTTAGGCATGTATCATTTTGACAGATCCTTGAAGTACTTAAATGCTGCCTAGAGATTTAGTGTCACCAAAATCTGTACCACACTGCTCCATAAATGGCATTCTTTTAATCGCAAACTATCTTCTTTATCTTCTTCATTTGTTTCCATTAACCTCCTTTGTGAATGTGTATCACTTAGGAAACAAATGAAAAATCACTTGTTTTATCCTATCAAATGAACTGTCTGAAAGTTTAAATAAAACCATCTAAAAAGATATTTCATTATTGTCTTCATGGAATCCGAGGTGAGAACTGGTACACAGAGTAGTTTCCATTGTAATTAGGTTACATGAGTGTGATTATACCCTTATATTTTTACTGGAAACAGAATTTTAGTCATACATTTCTCATCTTGCTTGACTTACTAGCCACCTCCTCTTTTATTATTTCTTTTGTTTTTATTTATTTTTTAACTTTGATAGAATCAGAACTCTATGTACAAAGAACCTGTAAGTCACATAAAGCTGCAAACCACTAAAAAAAGAAGACTTTACTTGCTCCTCAGAAATTAAAATTGTTACTTCAACTTTCTCTTCATTTATATTTATCAGCTCTATGTTTGTTATATGTTTGTAATCCTTTTATTTTAATCTGTGTCTCTTAAGCTTTTGCCTACAACATATTGTCGAGTCTTGCTTCCATTCAGTTTTATTTGATTAATTATATACCTTCATTTGTTTTAAATTATAACTAGGATTTAATTCTGCCATCTTGTTTCATATTTTTCATTTCCTACATTTTATGCACTCTTTAAGTGAAATTCCGTAAAATTCTTTTTGTGGGATTTAAAGTTATATAAAATTACATATAGGCTGATTTTATTTTTCTTAAGAAACATTTATGGAGTAACTGCTCTTTCTTAAAGGTTTCAATGACTATATTTTCCATCTTAAAAAAGATATGTATTAATGCACCCAATGTGTGTTCTTTTTAGTTACTACTGAATTATTGATGCCTGGAATATTACTTTTGGTAAAATACAGTAACTTTGTCTTCTCTCCTTCTTTTCTTCCCTCCTTCCATGTATTTTAGTATATTTGTTTAAAATTATTCAGTTTTCTGTATTAATACTGTACTTCAAAAAGCATTTATTTGATATGCTTCACCATTTATCCTTGACGTATGGGTAACCTCAGGAGTCTAGTTTATTTGGCCTGGGAGCTTATATTACCTACGGAATATTGACTCTTTTATCTTGGAGAAAGACCATAGGCCAGGCCTTAGTCTAAGCTAGTTCAAGGTATGTGGAGGTGTGGAATAGAGTATGTGGCATTCAGGTACCACTAATCAAAGTTATTACTTTATTTTGCAACAACCCAGCAAGAAACAACTCTGGCAGGATTTCACCCCCAGTTCCTTAAGGATTGTAATATAGAGACCCTACTCCACAGACCCTGGGGATTGAATTGGGAGAGGTAAAGGACTTAATACCCACTTACTTTCACCTCATCCAGTGAGATGCTTGCCCACATAGGTACCCACAGCAGTGTTTTGAGAAATGAGGACAGGCAATGATTATATAGAGGTAAGGAAGGTGGGGAAAGTGAAGTGAAGAAAGATAAACAGAAATTGAAACTTTTCTTCCATTGTTACTTCTATTGTTTTCTTTTTTCTGTCCTAAGCTGTGACCACCCACTTCTTACACAAAGCAGCAGAAAATACTGTTTCTGCTGCTGCTGTTGTTGTAGATACTGGAATGTATTTTCCCTATTGTGTTCTTAGCATTAATTTTAGAAATAGTAAGTAGCAACTCATGTAAGTTGGACATCTTGCCGAACACATTATTTTTTTTGTGGGAGGTATGGTGAACTTGTGTCTATATTCAATATGTGTTGCTTATGTGAAGTCTTTCTATTCAGGGTTTATGTTTCCTCTTTTAAATTCATGTTTTCTTTTTTATTTTGTTATTATGATTTTACATGTATAGACTTCATAGCTAGACAGTACTGTAGAGTTGAAAATCTGTTTAACAGTGAAAATAAAATCTCCGTTTAAAATTAAAATATTCTGAAATCTGACCTTATAAATATTCCTTGGGAAAGACACGTAAATGAAGTGTGAAAACGTCAAGAATTAGCTAATAAATCTTTATGAAATTCTGTTTATATGCAATTTTTAAATTCATTGTTAGCTAACATATATAAAGCTTAGAATACATAACATATGGTGAGACTTAGGAAATCTCATCCGAAACTTTGTTCTTTTGCAAATACAATTGAATGCTACTAAATATTACCCTTTTTATAACTTAAATAATCCTCACACATTATTTTAGTAAATTAAGCCACCTTTTTATCTTTTTCAAACTAAAGCAATATACCAGACAAAGGAAAATTGATATGTTTGTTTCTGTGCACATTATTGTTTACATGGAAACATCAATACAATTGCATGGGCCTTATATTAGAAGTGCCAAGACAGCAAATTCTGTAAGATAGCTAACACTTTTAAAATTCAAGTTAATTTTATTGATTCCCCAAACCCTCCCCCAAGCCCACCACCAAGAAAGTGACTTGCTTTGTCCTAAGAAACTCTGGCTACTCTGTCCATTGGCTCCAATTTTCTGTGTCCCCTTTGCACCCCACCTCTCCTTTTTATTTTCTCTTCTTCTTAACCTGCTTTTCCTTTTTGTTTTTGCCATTTCTTCCACCTCGTTCCTTCTTGTTTTCTTGTACTTTTGCATCTTTCTTTGTCTTTTGTTATTAACTAGTAGCAGTACCATTTCTCAAACAAGTACCAATGGTAGTTGTATCCAGTATTCATTTATTAAATATTTTGAATGTGTTGGACACTTCGAGTTCCACTATGGTCTGAATGTTTGTTTCCTCCCCAGATTTGCATTGCTAAATTCTAACCCTCCTGGTATTAGTATTAGGAGCTGGGCCCTTTGGGAAGTGATAAGGTCACGAGGACAGAACCCTCATAAGTAGAATTAGTGCCTTTATATAAGAGACACCAGACAGATCTCTTGCTACTTCCATCATATGAGGATATAGGGAGGAAGTGCCATCTGTGAGTTAGCAGGGCCTCATCAGACACTATGTCTACTGGTACCTTGACGTTAGACTCCCCCACCTCCGGAACTGTGAGAAATATTACTAAGTTGCTGCTGTGTATAAGCCACCCAGTCTATGACATTTGTTGTTGCAGCCCCAACAAACAGACCTATCTGGCAGAAATTGGCTTGTGATTCTGTTAAAATTATGTGAAAACTTTGAAATTAGTTTAAAATTAATAGTCTAAGGGATTTAGATTAATAAACGTAGATTTTAAAACTCTAAGAGTTGTGCATATTTACTTGGAAAAAGTATATAGTCTGTCTATATGTACTTTGTTCCTAGGTTGATTTAGTTGTTCCCTGGGGACTCAGACAGTAAAGAATCTGCCTGCAGTGCAGGAGACCTAAGTTTGATCCCTGGGTCAAGTAGATGCCCTTAAGAAGGGCATGGCAACCCACTCCAATATTCTTCCCTGGAGAATTCCATGGAGAGAGGAGCCTCGTGGGCTACACTCCATGGGGTCGCAAAGAATCAGATAAGAGTGAGCAACACTTTGACTTTCACTAAAAATGGAGCAAGTATACAATACTGCAGTTTTAAGTATTTAAACGGAGAAGGCAATGGCAAGCCACTCCAGTACTCTTGCCTAGAAAATCCCATGGATGGAGGAGCCTGGTGGGCTGCAGTCCGTGGGGTCGCTGAGGATCGGACATGACTAAGCGACTTCACTTTCACTTTTCACTTTCACACATTGGAGAAGGAAATGGCAACCCACTCCAGTGTTCTTGCCTAGAGAATCCCGGGGACGGGGGAGCCTGGTGGGCTTCCGTCTATGTGGTCACACAGAGTCGGACACGACTGAAGTAACGCAGCAGCAGCAGCAAGTATTTAAAAGAGAGTTGAAAATGAAGTAACGCTAAAATTAAAATGTCTATAAATTTCTTTAATGAATTGTTACTCTCTTTAACCATTCTGGCTATATTCTTTCCTGTGCATTAGAACACAAACCACAAAGTGCATGGTACTTCTTAATAAACTCAGTAGATCTTGTTATATACAATAGTGACATTTACAAGTGCCTGAAAATTGTCATTTTGGCTTATGGCATTCTGTATTAAATTGTTTTACAAGAGATTGGTAACATGAAACTGACCTAAACTGGATCCCTTTAGGAATAAATGGCAGCTGCAAGGTTTGCTTTGCTCAGCATTCTCAAAGAGAATAAAATATTTAAAAAATTTGACCTGTAATTTCAGGAATCAAATTGGAAATGCATTAAATTTTACTTTATAGATATAAAAAGAAGTAAAATGCATAAAATCATTTACATTTTAAATCCCCAAAACCCTGGGCCAAGTGAAGAAAAAACATCAAGTACACTTTAGGCTTTGGGTGAAGTATAATAAAAAACAAAAACATCTTAATGAACTTAGCAGATTTCTTGAACAGAAAGTAGTTTGGTTTTTTTTTCCCTGGAGTTTATAGTGTCCTGGAGAGGGGTAGACTAGACAAAATCCAGAGGTCAGATTATGAAGAACCAAATGAATAATGCTAAGAAAAGTTTTAAACTTATCCTAATGTGCAATCTGCAAGAACCAGTGAAGCATAAACTGATTTTATTTTAGAAAGATTAGTTTGGCTGAAATAGAGAACATATATTAAGTGAAACAAAACTGGAGGAGAGTGTAGTATTAAATGGTTATTGCAAGATTTTGGAGAGAAAAATCATGAGGGCCTGGAGTAAATGCTGGCAGTAACAATGGAGAAGAATAGACACATTTGAAGGTTATTTAGGAAGAGAATTTTTTGGACTTTTGATGAATAAACTTGAAAATCTAAGCATCCAGGATGACTCCTAGGGGATTTAGTGGGAGACTCTTTGGTAACACTGCCTCCTTCTGAAATCCAAAGAGAAAAATGTTAAAAGATGAGAAGTCTTGTTTAGAATACGGTGAGATTATGATGCATGTGAGCTATTTAAGTAGACATACCTAGTAGGTGATTTGATGGGATAGGCATTGTTCAAAGTTGCACATATATATATACACACATACATACATACATATATATATATTTATGTATGTGTATTCACTATAGAAAGGAAAGAAAGGGTTAGATGTGACATTATCTTTCATAATTTTGATTTACTGTACCTTTGTCATTGTTGTTTAGTCACAAAGTCTTCTTGTCCGACTCTTGTGACCCCAAGGACTGTAGTCTGATAGGCTCCTCTGTCCACGGAATTTCTCAGGCAAGAATACTGGAGCAAATTGCCATTTTCTTCTCCAGGAGATCTTCCTGACCCAGGGATTGAACCCACATCTCCTGCTTGGCAGGCAGATTCTTTACCACCGCCATTTGAAAATGGAATAAGGAGAGGCAAAGGAACAGTAAGCAAACTAATGCTTTCCTGATACCTTTCATGGGATAAAACTGCTTACTATCTAAATTTGACATGTCAAGAGATAGAGGTCTACTTGTTTTTGTTGTTGTTTAGTCACTGAGTCATGTCTGACTCTTTTGCAACCCCACGGACTGTATTCTTGACAGGCTTTGCTGTCCTTGGAATTCTGCAGGCAAGAATACTGGAATGAATTCTCATTTCCTTCTCCAGGGGATCTTCCCAACCTAGAGACTGAATCTGTGTCTCCTGCATTGGCAGGAAGATTCTTCACCACTGGGTCACCAGGAAAGCCCCTAAAGATTTAGACATATACTTAAAATACTAGTGATTTTTAGAAGAATAAATTTAAAGCAATATTAATTGATAGACAATGAAAATTGAAAGGTTAAAGAGAAAATATAGGATATGGAAACTTAATATGTCATAATTTTTAGTGAGGGGTCAATTGTGTCTAAGTATGTGTCTAGGTATAATGAATCAAGAAATAGAGGAAATTGCATTTTAAATTATTGATGGAACCTCAATAAAAAATAAAAAAATAACAGTTAAGATTGTTTGAATCTGTCAGTGGTACCAGGATGAGAGGAGAATATTTTCACTTTTAATTTTATACACGTTTTTATGCTTTGGGTGAGACATTTGAAAACATTGCATCTATAATGTCTAGTTTTTAAAATATGTGCTATTAACAATATCTGATATTAAAATATTTGTTATATAATGGAAAAGGCAAGTACAAAACAATATGTAGGACTATGGCTGAAAATAGATAAAATTAACATGCATAGTAGTCAATATGCAAGTAATACATATATGTAGAATATGATTATATATCATTTATAATTAAAATGTCATTTGATTTCTTAATATTAAAATGAAAAGTTTAATGATACATTTTTAAAACAGTAAACAAAACTGGTCTTGACTACTGCTACTTTTGATCTTAATACTATTTATTGAGTTTTTGGAAATAGTTTCTTCGGGATCAGTTTTCTCTTTCCTTGACTTTTGGTTTTTACTTTCTCTTTCTCATGTCTCTTTTGATTATACAAGTCAGAAAGACAGTTTGGTCTACCTTAAACTAAAATTGGAATTTACTAAAGCACTGCCAGAGTGACTCGGGAAATCAAAGTGGAGAATGAAGCAAGGCCGCAGGAGTAATTGTAATTGCATTTCAGTTGATAGTAGTTTCCATTCTCCACACTCATATCTGCTGTTTCTTTATTTTCTTGTTTTGTCTTCTGTCATGTGTTTTTCCAGAGAACAACTTTTGCTATTTCTCCTCTCTGCCCCACCATAAACTGGACTGTTGCTAGCTCTGGAACTTTACTACTTTGAATATAAACAACACAGGAAAGAGTAACTCATTTTTGTCACTTCTTGTACCAAAATTGCCAGAAAAACAGCAAATTACCTTTCAAACCAGTGAACAATGATGGTATGATTATACTGTGCTAACTGGTAGCTCTGGCAATATCCTTGGGAGGAGAACAACAACAAGTAGTGATTAGAAAAGATGAGTGTCTGCTACCATCTGAAAATTGAATGCATTCATGTAAACATTTTTTGTACTCTTAGCCCAGTTCCTAGCATTATTTATGGATTCAGCAACATGAGCCTCTCTTACAAGTCATATCACCATATATGTACTTGGATATCTCAGTTGCCTCACTTTTTACTATGATTCACCCTTAATTCACCCTTCTTGTTGGTCTCTTATTCACTCCTGTTTGCAACTGAACCAGCTTCTTCTGCAGTGTTCCCCATATCAGAAGTGTGACTGCCATCCAGCCTCCCAGTTCGCTCAGAACAGAAATTTGGGAGTCAATCTTGCTTTACTCTTTCCTTAACCTACCTATACAATAAATTGCTAGCTTTCAAATCTACCTCTTATTTTGAGTCTGGAAACTATATAGAACTCTATTCCTCTTGCCAAATGCATTTCTTCTAAACTACTATAGTATTAATAACTTCCTGGTTCTCCTCTTCTCACACCATCCCTGCCATTTCCTTTTATTGTCTTCCTATAGCAGCCAGACTAAGGTTGGCTGAAGATAATTGAATCGTGCATAAATTCAGTAGGAAACCACAGAAATGTTTTAGCATGAAAGCCAGTACTTAGTAGAACCTGCAACCATCTGATGATAATATGTCTCTTGCTCATTGAGTTCTACGCACATTGTACATTTTTTGTTTCTCAAAAAAGTGCATATACTACTCCATGGAATCAAGATGGCTGGGAGAAATATCATTAAACTCAGATATGCAGATGACACCACCCTTATGGCAGAAAGTGAAGAGGAACTAAAGAGCATGTTGATGAAGGTGAAAGAGGAGAGTGAAAAAGCTGTTTTAAAACTCAACATTCAAAAAACGAAGATCATGGTATCCATTCCCATCACTTCATGGCAAATATATGGGGAAACCATGGGAGCAGTGAGAGACTTTCTTTTCTTGGGCTCCAAAATCACTGAAGATGGTGACTGCAGTCATGGAATTAAAAGATGCTTGCTCCTTGGAAGAAAAGCTATGACAAACCTAGACAGTATATTAAAAAGCAGAGAAATCACTTTGCCAACAAAGGTCTGTATAGGCAAAGCTATGGTTTTCCCAGTAGTCGTGTATGGATATGAGAATTGTACCATAAAAAAGGCTGAGCACCAAAGAATTGATGCTTTTGAACTGCGGTGTTGAAGAAGTCCCTTGGACTGCAAGAAGATAAAACGAGTCAATCAGAAAGGAAATCAGTCCTGAATATTCATTGGAAGGACTGATGCTGAAGCTCCAATACTTTGGCTACCTGATGAGAACTGACTCATTAGAGAAGACCCTGATGCTGGGAAAGATTAAAGGCAGAAGGAAAAGGGGACAACAGAGGATAAGATGGTTTGGTGGCATCACCAACTCAGTGGACATGAGTTTGAGCAAGCTCTGGGAGTTGGTGATGGACAAGGAAGCCTGACGTGCTGCAGTCCATGGGATCACAAAGAGTCAGACACTACTGAGCCACTGAACTGAACTAACCCCATGAAACATACACAAACACACATAATTCTTTCATTATCTTTTCCAATCTCTTTCAAAAACAGTCACCTGCTTACTGCCTGGATGTGTCTTTGTCCTGTAGGTTTAACCTGAAATATCATTTTCTCAAATAATGTCTGCTTATCTTCACATGTTAGATAAAGAGCATCTTCATGTCATTCCCTCTCCTAATAGTTCATTGCTTCCCATTGTATCAAAGGGTGATATCCATTACCAAAACTTGTACCTAGGGTGTGTTTCCTTGTTGAAACCTATCTCCCCTATGAACTATAAGCCATGAAAGAGCAAGGATAACAGTGTTGTTTGTTTTTGTTTTTACCACTGCCTCGGTAACAAGAGCATTGTGTTCAGTGCTCTCTACTTATCACCCTCTCTTTTTAAACCTTCTCCTAACTTTATTTATCCATCTATGGGGTCACACAGAGTCGGACACGACTGAAGTGACTTAGCAGCAGCAGCAGTTTGTAACATTACATAAGTTATAAACATTACAAAACATTTCACATGTTTTGACTTTTGTATACACGACAGCATGCTCACCACCAAATGTTTAGTTTTTATCCATCACCATACATTTGACTTACTCATTCTTCCCTCCTCAGCCTTTCCTGTCTGGTAACTGCTATTCTGTTTCCTGTATTTATGTGTTTGTTTTGATTGGTTTAGTTGCTTGGTGGATTGACTTTTTTTATTGACATATGTATATGCGTGGGTGTAGACAAACAGATATAGATAGGTGTGTGTATATATGCTGCTGCTAAGTCACTTCGGTCGTGTCCGACTCTCTGTGACCCCACAGAGGGAAGCCCACCAAGCTCCCCAGTCCCTGGGATTCTCCAGGCAAGAACACTGGAGTGGGTTGCCATTTCCTTCTCCAATGTGTGAAAGTGAAAAGTGAAAGTGAAGTCGCTCAGTCGTGTCCGACTCTTAGCGACCCCACGGACTGCAGCCTACCAGGCTCAACCATCCATGGGATTTTCTAGGCAAGGGTACTGGAGTGGCTTGCCATTGCCTTCTCCAGTGTGTGTATATATATATATATATATATATACACACTCATGTATATTTATTTTTATTATTCTCCATTATAGGTTATTATAAGATATTGAATATAGTTCCTTGTACTGTACCATAGGTCCTTGTCAATAATGTATATAAGTTAATCCCAAATTTCCAATTTATCCTTCCCCTCACCTTTCCCCGGACGGGAGGAGAAGGGGACGGATGGCATCACCGACTCTGTGGACATGAGTTTGAGTGAACTCCGGGAGTTGGTGATGGACAGGGAGGCCTGGCGTGCTGTGATTCATGGGGTCGCGGAGAGTCGGACACGAGTGAGCGACTGAACTGAACTGACTGAACCCTGTTTGTCTTCTATGTCTGTGAGTCTATTTCTGTTTTGTAAATAAGTTCTTTTTATCTATTTTAGATTTCATATGTAAGTAATACTTTATGATATTTTTCTCTCTTTCAGACTTACTTCACTTAATATAATAATCTCTAGGTGCATCCATATTACTGCAAATGTCTTTTCATTCTTTTTATGGCCTAGCAGTATTCCACTGTATTTATATACCACATCTTCTTTATTCATTCATCTGATAGTGGACATTTTGGTTACCTCCATGTATTGACTACTGTAAATAGAGTTATAGTGAACATTAAGGTGCATGTATCTTTTCAAATTAGCTTTCTCTGCGTATATGTCCTAAGAGTGGGATTGTTGTATCATGTGGTAACTCTATTTTTAATTTTTTGAGGAATCTCCATATTGTTCTCAATAGTGTTTGTGCCAATTTACATCCCCACCAATAGTATAGGAAGGTTCCGTTTTCACCACACCCTCCAGCATTTATTAATTATATACTTTTTGATGATGACCATTTTGACTGATGTGAAGTGGCTTCTTATTATAGTTTTGATGTGCATTTCTCTAATAATTAATAATGTTGAGCATCTTTTTATGTGCCTATTGGCCAACCTTATATCTTCTTTGGAGAAGTGTCTGTTTAGATCTTCTGCCATTTTTTAAAATTTGGTTCTTTGGTTTTTTGATATGGAGCTGTATCAGCTGCATGTCTATTTTGGAAATTAAGCCTTTGCTTAATCAAACCATACATTAAAAGGATCATACATCTTGATCAAGGGGAATTTACCCAGGGATGCAAGTATTTTTTCAGTATCCTCGAATCAATCAGTATGATTCACCACATTAATAAACTGAAGATTAAAAGCTTTAGATAAAATTCAATGCCTATTTATGATTAAAAAAAAATCACTCCAGAAAGTGGGCATAGAGGGAACCTACCTCAGCATAATAAAGGCCTTATATGACAGACCCACAGCTTACATCATACTCAATGATGAAAAGCTGAAACATCCCCCCTGAGATCAAGAACAAGACAAGAGTACCCATTCCTGCCACCTTTATTGAACATAATTTTGGAAGCCCTAGCACAGAAATCATAAGGAAAAGAAATCAAAGGAATCCAAATTGGAAAGGAGGAAGTAAAACTGTTACTCTTTGCAGATTATGACATGATACTATTATACATAGGAGATACTATACATACTAGAACTCATTAATGAATTCAGTAAAGTTGCAGGATACAAAACTAATATACAGAAATCTATTGTTTATATACAGTGACAAATATCAGAAAAATTAATGAAACATTCTTATTTGCCATTGCATTTAAGAATGTACCTAGGAATAACCCTATATAATGCAAAAACCTGTACTCCAAAAACTATAAGACAGTGAAAGAAATTGAAGATGATACAAACAAATGAAAAGATATACTCTAATCTTGGAATAGAATAATAAATATTGTTAAAATGACCATACTTCCCAAGACAGTTTGCATATGAAATTACCAGTGGCATTTTTCACAAAATTAGGGGAAAAATTGTTTAGTTTGTATGGAAACACAAAAGACTATGAATATCCAGGAGAATTTTGAGGGTGAAGAATAGAGCTGGAAGAATCAGGCTCCCTGACTTCAAACCATACAACAAAAGTACAGTAATCAAGAGTATGGCACTGGTACAAAAAGAGACAGAAAGATCAATGAAACAAGATAGAAACCCCCAAAATAAACTCGGGCACTTATGGTCAATCTGTGACAAATGAGGCAAGAATATACAGTGGAGAAAAGACAATCGATAATGGTGCTGGGAAAACTGAACCAGCTACAGGTAAAAGAATGAAATCAGAATATTCTCTAACACCTAATACCATACACAAAAATCAACTCAAAATGGATTAAAGATCTAAATATAATACTGGGTGTTGTAAAACATGTAGAGGAAAACATTCACAGAGCACTCTTTATCATAAATTGCAAGAGTGTTGTGTGTGTATGTGTGTGTTGTTTGTCTCCTAGAGTAATGAAAACATGTCTCTTGATCGAACCCTCACCTCTTCCACCAGCTGCACAGCTAGCAAAGTGGTGTCTTACTAAGGAGCTGGGCTCTACAATGCCTAGTAGTGAACATTTAGCTAAAAATCCTGTAGAAATAGTTTTATTTTTAGATATAAAATATACAAAATAATAAATATGAAAATTCTATTTCTTGAACTCATAGTTTGCATAAGTATGGTATAATTACTGATGGGTGAATTAATAAATTATAGCTATCCATTTGGAGAAGGAAATGGCAACCCACTCCAGTATTCTTGCCCGGAGAATCCCAGGGACAGGGGAGCCTGGTGGGCTGCCGTCTATGGGGTCGCACAGAGTCGGACACGACTGAAGCGACTTAGCAGCAGCAGCAGCTATCCATTAAATATTTATTCAGATCAATTAAGCCCAGCTTACCATTTCTGCATACTATTTCTGTTGAAAGATGAATAAATAGATATCTAAAGCAGCTAAGTAGTTGATGTAGTCACATACAATACCTTCCTAGCAAACGTGTGCTGTTAGATTTGATGTAGATTTTGTCTTAGTAGATTTTAATGTTCACATATACCTTTATGGGATTGTATTTTATTTTTACTTTTGTTTTATGAGTATGTTGAACGAAATTTGAAGGATAAGGCATTTTATAGTGTTTGGAATTACTTGAGTTTGCCAGTAAAATTTGATCTGTGTATACAGTGCATCTGGTGAAGTGTGATTCATGACATCCATTGTTTTCCAGCTGATTGTCAACCTGTAATGCTCTGCTGACTCTGCACTTCTTCAGTGATCTTCTTGTCTCCCTTATGCTTATCTTTCTGGAATGCTGTCATCAGCATATTGCTGTTAATGAATGACTGCCTTGAGAATTTTTATGTCACTTCTCAGTTTATTAGAAGAATTTTATCTACAAAAATTAAATCAATACCAACCATAAAGTAAAATGATCATAATTCCACTTTTCGAAGAAAAGTGGTTCTTTTCTTCAATACAGGAATCTAATTTTTAAACCATAATGATAAAGTCGGCAGGGTATTCTTTTATTCTGACCTTCTAAATAAAAATATCAAGCAAGGAAAAGCTAGAAGAATTTTTGTCATGCTTTCAAAGATATCAATCTCAATGTTCAGGCAGTCACATTTCTGTTTTATTGATATTTTTTTTAAATAGGAACAGTTTTCAAGGTTGAATTAAGGTTGTGTTAGTCAACACTATTAAAAGTCCTAGAACTTCCCAGTAACTATATTCAAATTCCATTTTTACAAGTTGAATCTGTGTGTGTGTGTGTGTGCATGTGTGACAGAGAGCCTTAAAAGGGGCGATAAACAGCATCCTTCTTTGCCTTCCTAAATTCAGAACTAATTGCAAACTCTAGAGCATTCAGAGAGATTGAATTAGAGTATAATACAATCCAAATCTGGCTTGGAATGCAGCCATGTAAGCATCCAATACATTCTTAGGTAAACTGAAGTGCCCCACTGGAGTTGCTGACAAAAATGCAGACCTCTCTCACAGGGCCAGAATCTGTAAGCTTATGTCTGGACATGCTGAGATTTCATCCTATAGACAGACCACACCAGTAAGGAGGAAAGCAAATTTGTTTACCCAAGGTCATCTACCAGGTTATGAAGGGAGAGAAATGAGTGAGAGGTAGGAAAAGAAGCCAGCGGGGTGCTTCTAGCAGAAGTCTCCTTGGGCAGATGGATCCAGGGGAATGCGGAGGGTCCCTTGATAATTAAAAAGTGAGTTTTATAGACTGGGTGTGTTAAGGAGGGAATGTTTGGACTTGAAGTATCAAAAATATACTAGGACTAATTTCCTATAGAAGTTGCTTCTACATTGATGTTTTCACCTTAATCACCATCATTGGAGGAATCACTTTATTAATTTCTTACCCATGGTATAAAATTCAAGAAAGAGTTAGGATAGAATATGTAAGGTTTTCTTGGAAAAAAAAAATTCTAATATATTCATGAAACTATTTCTTACCTGTATCAGTTCCTCAGACATATTTCATTTGTACCTATTCTTGAATGTCCTCACTTTTATCTTTTGCTTCCTGTCCTCTCCCCCTTTATTTTCTCTTAAGAAATCTGTACATCTTAGAATTACTAGGATAGCTTCTTAGTTCATATATCATTTCCAATATGTCCCTACTTAAGTTTATATACCATACAAATGCCAGAAATTTTACTGGACTTCTCATGTCCCTAATATTAAATTTCCTATAACCAGTGCTTCTGCAGTATGTCAAGCTCACCAGATGGTCTCCGTTGAATCCTCTCAAACTTCATGCCTCATCTCTCATTTGCCTACTTCTTTATTTAAAAAAAAAAAATGGATCCAACACCTAGAATGTGCCAAAAACTACATTAGACAGTGTGGTGTCAATATGGCTCTAAATAGATACGATCTTTGCTAAAAGGAATTTATATGCTACTGCAGAAGACAGAACAAATACAGGCAAACAGCCAAATAAAAGGAGTAATTGAAATGAATGGCATGTAATTAAAAAAAAAGAGATTAAAAGAGAATCACCTGGAGATGGGGATCTAATTTAAAGGAGAAATATCTAAGGCAGTAGAGGTACCTAATATGAATATCATTTCCAGATGGAGGAAATAGCATTTTAAAAATTTAAGTGTGTGAAAAAAATCAAGGGTGAAAATTCTTAGTTCACACAAGCAACTGAAGGAAGATGAGTATGAGTCACTTTTCAAGGAGAAGACTAGTATAAGATGAAGTTAGAATAATAAATAAATGCCAGGACAGCCAGGGCTGAATTAGTTTACTGACATTTTCTCTGTCCTTATATTTTTGACCCATTTTTGAAATATTTCAGTATAAAATAAACCCCTTTACTCTTTGCCCTTTTCTTCAACTTTGTCAAACTTTTCCTGAAGTAGGATAACCAAAAACTAGAAGCACCTAGGAACCAGTCAGCTGCTGACATTTGTGAGACTTGGGGTAAGAACACAAAAGGGGGACTCACTTTAAAAACTGTTCACCAAAATAGTTCTAGCCTTGTAACTTGATAAATATACCTTGCTAATGACTGCTGCTTGCCCTCCTACTGCTTCCCGATGACCAGCATGAAAACATGTTGTGCTCCTTGGCCTTGGTCTCGATGAGGTCCTTGAAGTTCATACGCTGATGCCTCTCTGGGCCGTGTTCTTGGCCTCGCGCTGCTCCTGCATGGCCTCATACTGGAAGCCCTTCCTCCGCTCCGTGTGGGTGAGGAAAGATGACGGGTTAAGTCCTTAGTGTTACACTGGCCACCAGCTCCAGCTGGGCAGACCCACCAAGGAGCGGCCAGCACACAGTGGTGACGGAGGTGGACCCGGCTTACCTGAGCGTCTGTTCAGGGAACAGTGCTCCTCTCAGCCACAGAGAACAGGGGAGCAGCTGCTGGCTAAGTAACTATGTGGAGGGGCTGAGAGAGGAGACGAGTCTGTGTCCTGGAGCCCAAGGTGCCTGAACTCTAACTCAGGTGGTTCATGGCTCAGGGCCTCCACCAGGGGCCCCCACCAGGGGCCCCCACTCACCGACACTGGAGGACACCGCCCTATTCATGATGTCAGGAGCCTTGTTGAACTTGTCTTTGACGGACCGGGCGCCAGCACTTGGTCTGAGAACATTGACTTCCAGCCCAGGTACCACTTGGTGATCGCCTCCTAATTGGGTCTGTTACTCAGTCAGGAGCATGGCTCCTGTTGAGAGGAGACAAGTGAGAAGCTGGAGTCCATCATGGCAACAAGTAGGAGCCCAGCTTCCACTTGTTTGTTTGGGTACCGATCCTACAAGCTGGTGACACTTGCAGGGTTTCAGGGACTTAATGGGGTCAGCCCCGCAGTGAAGGGCCCTGCCTGTAGACTCTGCGCCTTGGCCTCCACCCACATCCCTGGGCCGCTTTAAGGATCAGGAATGACGCAGGTGGAGTGCTCCAGACCTCATGAGGCAAGTGTTCAATAAAAGATGCTCACAGTGGTCCTGAGGATTTCCCTGGTGCCTTAGACGGTAAAGTGTCTACCTACAATGCGGGAGACCTGGGTTCAATCCTTGGGTTGGGAAGACCCTCTGGAGAAGAAAATGGCAACCCATTTCCAGTACTCTTGCCTGGAGAATCCCATGGACAGAGGAGAGTGGTAGGCTACAGTCCACAGGATTGCAAAGAGTCAGACGACTGGGGGCTTCACTTTCACTTTCTTTCACTTTAATGACTTGTAAAGCTATGATAAAATTACACTTTTTTTTTTTTTTTTTTGCCCCCTTAGCATTCTGTGAAGGAACTTGGCAATGTGGAGAGAGCAAGTCCTGGCTCTAGACTAACCTGGCCTTTCACTCTCCTAGATTCGGCCCTTCAGGGCCTCATTACCCTCGGGAGGAATGACCTGGGTCATGTGCTAAACCAGGCGATTAATTCAAAGGTTTTGGAGTATGGTTGAAAGGGAAAACATGGCTTTGATTTTGTACATGGGGAGAGAATCCTTTCTCCATGGACAGAAACATGGTGAGTGGATGGCCGGAATGGATTCTCTAATACAAATTTCTCTTATCTAAGTTGAAGGACAATGCTGACCAGTGCAGCTATTAAGTACAGAGCTAATGCTAACCTTTCTTATTTAAATTCCAGTCTCTGTTGTTGAAAGTGGGTAATGAGTACATAGGGATTCTTGATGTTACTCTCTCTACAGTTTGTTAACGTTAGCAATTTTCTGTAACCAAAAAAGTGAGAAAATATTTTTATATCTTCTTGACAGTTCCAGGAAATTTTATGTTCTATGTGAAGAGGTTTAATCTGCTTGGTCACCATTTGTTTATAATCCTACTGATGTCTTTAGTGATACACCCTCATTAATGGTGGGTAAAAATAATCAATGTGCTCTGTAATATTGCTTTTTCTTTACTGAGTTTATCCTTGGACTTGGCATCATTAAGTTCCAGTAACTTTCCTTGTATTTTTATTCTTTATATTTAAGTAATCTTATTGACATTGAAGGGCTTCCCAGGTGGTGTAGTGGTAAAGATCTGCCTGCCACTGCAGGAGATGTGAGAGATGCAGGTTTAATCACTGGGTCAGGAAGATCCTCTGGAGTAGGAAATGGCATTCCACTCCAGAATTCTTGCCAGGAAAACTGCATGGACAGAGGAACCTGGCAGGCTACAGTCCTTGGTCTCTCAAAGGGTTGGATGTGACTGAGCAACTGAGCATGCATATCCATTAACATTGAGTACCATCATATAAAGGACTCCAAATTATTTTTCATCAACACAAATTCTCGTTTAAACTTAACTCAATGTGAATTTCCTTATGTTGAATTACGTTGCTTTAAATTTTAAAAGTTAGCTTTTCTCCTCTTATAGAATGGCAGTCTGAGTCTTTCAATATTGTTTTTTCTTTCCGTGAATGTAATCTTTAGATCCATGATTTAGAATCTTAATTAAGGATTATACTATTTTAAGCAGTCTTTATGTTCTTTTTATATTTTTAAGATATTCCTTTTCCTGATTGAAACCTATTCTTTGCAAAGCTTTCTTTGCAACCTTTGGATAATAACACAGCCTCAGGTATGTGTGGAGAAGACAATGGCAACCCACTCCAGTATTGCCTGTAGAATCCCAGGGGCTGGGGAGCCTGGTGGGTTGCCATCTATGGGGTCGCACAGAGTCGGACACAACTGAAGCGACTCAGCAACAGCAGCAGCAGCAGATATGTGTTCATATAGTGGGGCTATAATCAAAACCATACTCCTCCTTGGGTAGGATCTGAAACCACCTGAACCTCAGATTGGGACTCAAACCCATGATCCTTGAACTAGGGGGGGACTTGAACCTACTGTCTTTTAATTCAAACTACTCACCTGGTGTCAACTTAAGCTCCGGTTCTTTTTGTCACAGAAGGAATTCAGTGTGAGGCAAAGTGATAGGCAGAGTGAGTTTATTAGCATAGTATGCTTGTGAGAGATACAAGTGGGCTGGCATGAGAGGACAGCAACACCAGGAACCAAGAGGGCTACATTTGTATAATCAAAGAAAAAATGGGGAGGGGAGAGGACCATATTCTTCTTCATTCTTGAGCAGACATCAAGGATTAAATCATTGATTTCTCCTTCCGTCTTATATGGTGCTTCCCAGGTAGCTGAGTGGTAAAACAACCAGCCTGCCAATGCAGTAGACACAGACGATGCGATCTCAGTTTCTGGGTTGAGAAGATCCCCTACGGTAGGAAATGGCAACCCAATCCAGTATTGTTGCCTAGAAAATTCTGTGGACGTATGAGCCTGGTGGACTACAGATCATGGGGTCTCAAAGACTCTTAACACAACTGAGCACTCCTCCTTTTTTGATCTTCTATGGTTTAACCGGGACTGTTGGGGCACTATTTAAATCATAAGTATATTAGCAAAAGGGTGATAAAAAAAAGTACTAAAATATGGTCATTAATCTCAGGTTTTGATATCATTACCCTTTTACCCAGTTTTCGCTTTCCCCCTTCACCTATACTTTTGTCTTTTGTTGTTCAATCACTCAGTCATGTCTAACTCTTTGCGACTCCATGGACTGCAGCAAACCAGGTTTCCCTGTCCTGCACCATCTCCAGGAGCTTGCTCAAATTCATATCCACTGAGTCAGTGATGACATCAAACCATCTCATCCTGTCATCCCTTTCACCTCCCGCCTTCTTTTCCCATCATCAGGGTTTTTCTAATGAGTCGGCTCTTTGCATCAGGTGGCCAATATATTGGACCTTCAGCTTCAGCATCAGTCCTTCTGATGAATATTCAGGGTTTGTTTCCTTTTGGATTGACTGATTTGATCTCCTTGCAAGCCAAGAGACTCTCAAGAGTACCAGAGTTCAAAATCATCAATTCTTCAGCATTCAGCCTTATTTATGGTCCAACTCTCACATCCATATATGACTACTGGAAAAACCATACCTTTGACTACACAGACCTTTTTTGACAAAGTGATGTCTCTGCTTTTTAATATGCTACCTAGGTTTGTCATAGCTTTTTATCCAAGAAGCAAGTGTCTTTTAATTTCATGGCTGCAGTCACCATCTGCAGTGATTTTAGAGCCCAAGAAAAGAAAGTCTCTCACTGTTCCCATGGTTTCCCCATCTATTTGCCATAAAATGATGGGACCGGATTCCATGATCTTTGTTTTTTGCATGTTGAATTTTAAGCCAGCCTTTTCATTCTCCTCTTTCACCTTCATCAAGAGGCTCTTTAGTTTCTCTTTGCTTTCTGCCACAAGGGTGTTATCATCTGCATATCTGAGGTTGTTCATATTTCTCCTGGCAATCTTGATTCCAGCTTATGCTTCATCCAGCCCAAATTTTGCGTGAAGTACTCTGAATATAAGTTAAATAAGTAGGGTGACAGTATACAGCAGCCTTGAGGTACTCCTTTGCTGATTTTGAACCAGCCTGTTGTTCCATGTCTGCTTCTAACTGTTGCTTCTTGACCTACATACAGATTTCTCAGGAGGAAGGTAAGGTGGTCTGGTATTACCATCTCTTTAAGAATTCTCCAGTTTGTTGTGATCCATACAGTCAAAGACTTTAACGTAGTCACTGAAGCAGAGGTGAATATTTTTTCCGGAATTATCTTCCTTTTTCTGTGATCCAACAGATGTTGGCAATTTGATCTCTCCTCTGCCTTTTCTAAATACAGCTTGAACATCTGGAATTTTTCAGTTCATGTATAGTTAAAGCCTGGCTTGGAAAATTTTGAGCATTACTTTGTTAACATATGAAATGAGTGCAATTGTGAGGTAGTTTGAACATTCTTGGTATTGCCTTTCTTTAGGACTGGAGTGATAACTGACCTTTTCCAGTCCTGTGGCCACTGCTGATTTTTCCAAATTTGCTGGCATATTGAGTGCAGCACTTTAACAGCATCATCTTTTAGGATTTGAAATAGCTCAGCTGGCCTTCCATCACCTCCACTGTCTTTGTTTGTACTGATGCTTCCTAAGGCCCACTTGACTTCACATTCCAGGATGTCTGGCTCTATGAGTGATCACACCATCATGATTATCTGGGTCATGAAGATCTTTTTTTTTGTATCATTTTGTGTGTTAGTACTACCTCTTCTCAGTATCTTCTGCTTCTGTTAGGTCTGTACCATTTTTGTCCTTTATTGTGCCCATCTTTGCATGAAATGTTCCCTTGGTAGCTCCAATTTTCTTGAAGAGATCTCTAGTCTTTCCCATTTTATTGTTTTCCTCTATTTCTTTGTATTGTTCGCTTAGAAAAGTGTTCTCATCTCTCCTTGCTATTCTTTGGAACTCTGTATTCAGATGGGTATATCTTTCCTTTTCTCCTTTGCCTTTTACTTCTCTTCTTTTCTCAGCAATCTGTAACAGCTCCTCAGACAGTCATTTTGTCTTTTTGCATTTCTTTTTCTTGGGGATGATTTTGATCACTGCCTCCTGTACAGTGTCGTGAACATCCATCCATGGTTCTTCAGGCACTCTATCAGATCTCATCCCTTGAATCTATATGTCACTTCTACTGTATAATCATAAAGGATTTAAGTCATACCTGAATGGTCTAGTGGTTTTCCCTACTTTCTTCAATTTAAGTGTGAATTTTGCAATAAGCATTTCATCATCTGAGTCACAGTCAGCTCCTGGTCTTGTTCTTACTGACTGTATAGCGCTCCTCCATCTTCAACTGCAAAGAATATAATCAATCTGATTTCAGTATTGACCATCTGGTGATGTCCATATGTAGCATTGTTTCTCGTGTTGTTGGAAGAGGGTATTGGCTTCTATCTTGGCATGAAGAAATGCTACTCTTGTCTTGTTTTTTTAATTATCAGAATTTGTGGCTTGAGTGTGTTTGGCACTTGGATATTTCTGTCTCCCTTCAAGGTAATGTAGGTTGTTGCTAGGGATTCTTTTCTTGAGTTTTCATTAACTTACAACAATCTCCTTTAAATTTCTGTCTTTATTCCCCTAGTGGAATTAAACTAATTATCCTAATCTATTCCTATCATAATCACAATTACATGTATTTCCTATACCAACCTTTATTAATTTTTTAAGAGTAAAGTTCCTTTTTTGCATATTTACTTGTAATTTTTTAATTTAATTTTTTATTTTATATTGGGGTATATTTGATTTACAATGTTATGTAAGTTTCAGGTATATGCCAGAGTTATTCAGTTATACATATATATTTATATCCAGTCCTTTTCAGATTCTTGCCCCATTTAGCTTATTACAGAATATTGAGCAGAGTTTCCTATGGTATACAGTAGGTCCTTGTTGGTTATCTATTTTATATTAGTAGTATGTAACATTAATTCCAAATCCCTAATTTATCCTGCCTCCACTTCTTTTAAGTTTGGTAACCATAAATTTGTTTTTGATGTTTGTCAATCTATTTCTGTTTTGTAGACAAATCCATACATATAATTTTTTTTTTAGATTCCACAATTAAGTTATACCATGATAATTGTCCTTCTTTGAGTTACTTAACTTAGTATGATTATTAGGTTTATTCATGTGGCTGCAAATGGCATTATTCCATTCCATTCTTCTGGCTAAAATTCTTTTCTTCCTATATATACACACATTGCATCTTCTTTCTTTATCTGTTCCTCTGTTGATGGGCATGAAGGTTTTTCCCGTGTCTTGGCTATTGTAAATAATGAGACAATGAACATAGGAGTGCATGCAACATTTTGAATTATGATCTTCTTGGATATACACCCAGGAGTGGGATAGATGGGTTATATGGTAGTTCTATTTTTCGTTTTTTAAGGAACTCCCATTCTGCTCTCCACAGTGATTGTGCCAGTTTACATTCCCACCAACAATGGAGGAGGATTCTCTTTCCACCACACCCTCTCCATCATTTATTATTTGCAGACTTTATGATGATTGCCATTCTGACCAGTGTGAAGTCATTTTTCTAATAACCATGTTCACATCTTTTCATGCACATTTTGGCCATTTGTACATCCTCTTTGGAGAAATGTCTACTTAGACCTTCTTCCCATTTCCTTGTTTACTTCTTATTGAGCTACATGAGCTGTTTGTTAATTTTCCAGATTTATACCTGTCAGTCACATTGTTTGGAAATACTTTCTTCCATTCTGTGTTGTCTTTTAGTCTTGTTTATGGTTCCCTTTGCTGTGACAAGCCTTTGAGTTTAATTCGGCCCCATTTGATGTTTTTATTTTTACTTTGATTCTTCTAGGAGGTGGATTCAAAGAGCTATTGTTGCAATTTATGTCAAAGTATGTTCTGTCTATATTTTTCTATAGAAGTTTTATGTTATCTGGTCTTACATTTATGTCTTTAATTCATTTTGAGTTTATTTTTGTGTATTGTGTTAGAAAATGTTCTAATTTCATTCCTTTACATGTACCTGCCCAGTACCACTACGTGAAGAGACTGACTTTTCTCTATTATATGTTCCTGCCTTCTTTGTCATAAATTAATGGACCATAAGTGGATGAATTTATTTCTTGGCTTTCTATCCTGTCCCATTGATCTATATTCCCCTTTTGTGCCAATTCCATACTATTTTGATTGCTGTAGCTTTGTGATATAGTCTAAAGTCAGAGAGCCTGATTCCTCCAGCTTTGTATTTTCTTTCTGAAGATCGCTTTGGCTATTCAGGGTCTTTTGTGTTTCCATAAAGATTGTAAAGTTTTGTTTTTTTTTTTCTTTTTTCTAGTTTTTCTTAGCTTGAGCCTTTGGTCATTATGTAGTGTCCTTTTTTGTCTCTTATGACAGTCTTTATTTTAAAGTCTATTTCACCTGATATGAGTGAGTATTGCTGTTCCAGCTTTCTTTTGATTTCTGTTTGCACAGAACATCTTTTTCCATCCTCTCACTTTCAGTCTGTATATGTCCCGGGATCTGAATTAGGTCTTTTGTAGACAGCACATATGTGGGTCTTGGTTTTGTACCTATTTAGCCAGTCTGTATCTTTTAGTAGGAGTATTTAATCCCTTTACACTTAAGGTAATTATTGGGATGTATGTCCTTATTGCCCGTTTGTGTTTGGATCATGTTTTCTTTTTTGTGTGTATATCTATTATAAATTTTTAGCTTGTGATTCCCATGAGGTTTTGATATACCAGTCTACATATTTAATATAGCAGCTAACAAGATTGTTTTCAGTTTCTGGTCTCTTAATTTCAAATGCATTTTCAATACCGTATGTCCCCTACATACACACCTTCAAGTTGCAAACTTTCAAAGATGTGAATGTTTCTTTACGTGTCAAATCTCATAAGTTAGTTTCTATGTCTGTCATACATTGTCATGCATGCATGCACCCTCTACAAGTGGTGGTGTTTTTGTTTCCTTCATTGCACAATACTGTGTAGAGTACAGTACTACAGCATCTTTATTTCAAGTCCAGAATATCCAGAAGCAAGAGATAGAATTAGATCTAGCGAGGAACCAGAACTTGTGCCATTAATATCAGGCATGAGTGAGATTGCAGCGTAGCCTCCATCTCCTATTGCTGACAACCCTCAGCTCTAACTTCTTCCACCTCTTCTCCCTCTTCCAATAAGCAGTTCCTCTTTCTTGTACACTTGATGCTAGTCCCTGTATGCCAGCTCTTGTACTATACTAGTGTACTTCTCAAGTACTATACTGTAAGATCAAAGATGTACTCTTTATTTTTTGCTATTTTTTGTGTGAAAATCATTATAAAATTATTACAGTACAATGCTATATAGCTGATTGTTAGTTGGGTACCTAAAATAACTTTGTGGGGCTTATGAACAAACTGAACATATAAATTTGCTCTTAGAATGGAACTATTCATATGTAGGGGACTTACTGTATCCTGAATTTGTACTCACTCAACAGTTGCTGGTTTTGATTCTGTGCTTGTTTGTGGATGATTTCTTACTTTTATTGTATGTTTGCCCTTACTGTTGATCTTTCATATTTGTCATACTTCTGTTTCTAGCCATGGCCTTTCCTGTTTAGAGTCCTTTAGGAATTGTTGTAAAAGCTGTTGTGATGTCAGATTGTCTTAACTTCACTTACCTGTGCAGTTTTTTCTTTCTCTATTGAATCTGAACAAAAGCCAAGTTTTTTTATTATTTTATCTTTTTTTAAATCACATTTTCTCCTTCTCAGTTCTTCCCCAGTGACATTTGCTTGCATATGCACACGTGAAAGTGCAAAAATATACATTTATCAATGGTATCTATTATACTTTTTTATGTTCTATGATTGGCCAATGCATAAAACATACACCAGAAATGATTCTCACAACTTAAGCAGAATATACTTTTAGAATATCCTGCTTGAACTAATCCTATTTTTAAAGAATTTAATGCCATTCAACATTTAGTTTTCAGTTTGCTTTTTTACATCTTTTGATTTTGTGTTATAATGTTGTATAAATGTTATCGTTTTATTCCTGACTCATGTTCCAAATGCCTTGTTGGTTATAATAATGGGTATTTTGTGGAATCGGTACTCTTAAAGGAAATAAGCTGATAAATACTCAGTTCAGTTCTGTCACTCAAGTAAGCCAGAAAGAAAAACACCAATACAGTATACTAATGCATATATATGGAATTTAGAAAGATGGAAATGATAACCCGGTATACGAGACAGCAAAATAGACACAGATGTATAGAACAGTCTTTGGGACTCTGTGGGAGAGGACGAGGGTGGGATGATTTGGGAGAATGGCATTGAAACATGTATATTATCATATGTGAAACGAAAAAAAAAAAAAGCATCAATTCTTCAGCAGTCAGCCTTCTTTATAATCCAACTCTCACATCCATACATGACCACTGGAAAAACCATAGGTTTGACTAGATGGAACTTTGTTGGCAAAGTAATGTCTCTGCTTTTTAATGTGCTGTCTAGGTTGGTCATAACTTTTCTTCCAAGGAGCAAGCGTCTTTTAATTTCATGGCTGCAGTCACCATCTAATGTACTTAAACTGTTTTTACAGGACAGCAGAATGACTTAGTAGAATCATCAGAACATTTAGGCAGGATGAACAGCAAAGGCAGTTTTATTTTCATACTAGCTGTATAGTGACTATGCATTTGGCATGTGTCCTTGTATACATGAAGTGGAAGCAGCAATAACACTTGCAGCTTTTCCAGAGTCAGAATATCTTTTTAGAAAGGACACCAGATTTTGAATACAGATAAAGATTTTCCAACTTGCCTCTTTCACTTAATAGCCTACGTGACCTTTAGCAACAATTTCAACTAAGGACCAGTTTCCTGTTTGTTTGAGAAGAGACAATAATAGACATTGTACATTCTTGAGAGGATTCGTATAAATTACTTGATACCAGTGCTTGGTGTGTAACTATATTCTGTTAATGTAATGGTAAAGATTACAGAATTAGAGGAAAGTGTGAACATATGTAACTAATTTTGGCAAGTTAGTAAACTATGTATGTTTTCTTTGGTTTATAAACATTATGGTAGCTGATTTTAATATACAGGTGTTGTATTACTCTTGATGTTAGATGATATGAATCAAAAATTTGGAGACAGAACCATTATACAATTTTATTCATATAGCAATATTTTGTAAAATTCAAAACCTCCACATATTCAAAAGTCAGATAAGTCAACACTGTAAAATATACATAATAAAATTCCTCTTTTTCATCCTGTTTTGCTTACTTTTTCTACAGAATGTGATAGTTATTTGTTAATTCTATTTAATAAGGACACATATGTTTTATGAGTCAGAATTTTTAAAAGGGTGTGTTTATAGTTTAATAAACACAATTTAACAAATATTAAATTTTATACAATTAAACACAATTTAATAAATGTTAGTATTTTCATTCCTTGGAAAGGAAAACTTAAAGACAGTTGCCTATGTTGTCTGGGGTTTAGTTACTTATAAAATGTATCTGCCAAAAATTGAATTGTTTCATACTCCTTTGTCCTTCATAGAGAATCTGGAAGAAGAAATTGAACTGTTTGCTTAATAGAAAAATATTGAAAAAAAGCTACATTAGATAACATGCATGTGGAAATTAATTGATGGTCCAGAAAAATAAATTTTAATGTACTTCAAATATTTCTTTTCTCCAGGTTGCTTCCTTATAATTATTTTATGTAAGGTGAAAGGAAGTATTAAATAAGTTCTGTTGTAATTTAATTAAAATATTATTTGGCTTTTCATTTCATTTTCAAAATAATATTTGAAAAATTAAGATAAACCTAAAATCCTTTGATATAGAATTCTATCCTGTCATGTACTTGATTTACCACAGTCACATTTCTTTCTATGGTCCCTTTCATTGTTTCTCCTTAGGCAAGTTTGAACTAGTAGCTGTTTATATATGTATCTTCATCAGAGTCTCACTCACTTCTAAATATTTACAAATGTCATTGCCTGAGAAAGACCACGTGTTACTTCCACCCCAAGTGGCTAATTTTTTTTCCAAACAACCATTGGATGACAGCAAATGTTATTGGTTCCTTACTTACTTTTTTGCCCTCTCCTCCCATTCTAATAGGAGTCTAAATAAACAGAACTTGTTAATTCTCATTTTAAATTTATATTGGTAAAAGTGACCACATTTTCACTTATCCTTTTCAAAAAATGAAAACCATCCCTTTACATATTACATCTTAGAGTATCTAATCTCCATTTCACTATTGTCTGAATAGCAGCTCTAGAAGTTTTGTAAGAGGAAAGTTAGAAGGTTTGGCCATTAATAATCCATTAGGTATTTTTTTTAATACATAGCAGTGTCAAATTATGTTTACCTAAACAATAAACTGTGGAACATTCTGAAAGAGATGGGAATCCCAGACCACCTGACCTGCCTCTTGAGAAACCTGTATGCAGGTCAGGAAGCAACAGTTAGAACTGGACATGGAACAACAGACTGGTTCCAAGTAGGAAAAGGTGTACGTCAAGGTTGTATATTGTCACCTTGCTTATTTAACTTATATGCAGAGTACATCATGAGGAACACTGGGCTGGAAGAAGCACAAGCTGGAATCAAGATTGCCGGGAGAAATATCAATCACCTCAGAGATGCAGATGACACCACCCTTATGGCAGAAAGTGAAGAGGAACTCAAAAGCCTCTTGATGAAAGTGAAAGAGGAGAGTGAAAAGGTTGGCTTGAAGCTCAACATTCAGAAAACAAAGATCATGGCATCTGGTCCCATCACTTCATGGGAAATAGATGGAAAAACAGTGGAAACAGTGTCAGACTTTATTTTTTTGGGCTCCAAAATCACTGCAGATGCTGATTGCAGCCATGAAATTAAAAGACGCTTGCTCCTTGGAAGGAAAGTTATGACCAACCTTGATAGTATATTAAAAAGCAGAGACATTACTTTGCCAACCAAGGTCCGTCTAGTCAAGGCAATGGTTTTTCCCGTGGTCATGTATGGATGTGAGAGTTGGACTGTGAAGAAAGCTGATCGCCGAAGAATCGATGCTTTTGAACTGTGGTGTTGGAGAAGACTCTTGAGAGTCCCTTATACTGCAAGGAGATCCAACCAGTCCATTCTAAAGGAGATCAATCCTGGATGTTCATTGGAGGGACTGATGCTAAAGCTGAAACTGCAATACTTTGGCCACCTCATGCGACGAGTTGACTCACTGGAAAAGACTCTGATGCTGGGAAAGGTTGGGGGCGGGAGGAGAAGGGGACGACGGAGAATGAGATGGCTGGATGGCATCACCGACTCTGTGGACATGAGTTTGAGTGTACTCCGGGAGTTGGTGATGGACAGGGAGGCCTGGCGTGCTGTGATTCATGGGGTCGCGGAGAGTCGGACACGACTGAGCGACTGAACTGAACTGAACTGAAATTATGTATGTATTTTGTTAATCAACTTGGAAATTTGCATATCTTATTAAGGGTTTAAGGGAAAGAGCAAGAGAGTTCCAGAAAAACATCTAAAGAGCCTCTTGATGAAAGTGAGAGGAGAGTGAAAAAGTTGGCTTAATGCTCAACATTCAGAAAACTAAGATCATGGCATCTGGTTCCATCACTTCGTGGCAAATAGATGGGGAACAGTGGAAATAGTGGCCGACTTAATTTTTCTGGGCTCCAAAAACACTGCAGATGGTGACTGCAGCCATGAAATTAAAAGACGCATACTCTTTGGAAAGTTATGACCAACCTAGACAGCATATTAAAAAGCAGTCATTACTTTGCCAACAAAGGTCTGTCTAGTCAAGACTATGGTTTTTTTTCCAGTGGTCATGTATGGATGTGAGAGTTGAACTGTGAAGAAAGCTGAGCACCAAAGAATTGATGTTTTTGAACTGTGGTGTTAGAGAAGCCTCTTCAGAGTCCCTTGGACTGCAAGGAGATCCAACCAGTCCATTCTAAATGAGATCAGTCCTGGGTGTTCATTGGAAGGACTGATATTGAAGCTGAAACTCCAATACTTTGGCTACCTGATGCAGAGTTGACTCATTGGAAAAGACCCTGATGCTGGGAAAGATTGAGGGCAGGAGGAGAAGGGGACAACAGAGGATGAGATGGTTGGATGGCATTACTGACTTGGGTGGACTCTGGGAATTGGTGATGGACAGGGAGGCCTGGCGTGCTGCAGTTCATGGGGTTGCAATGAGTCAGATACAACTGAACTGAACTGAAGGGAAAGAGTGTTAACTTTTAAGTGAATTTAATTTAAGGGAAAGAGTATTTCTTAAGGAGAGGGAAAGGAAGAGAAAGGGAGGAGTAACCTGAGGGGAGAAGGGGAGAGAGGAAACATTAGTTTTGTGTATTGTTGAATGAGATGGCTGGATGGCATCACTGACTCGATGGACATGAGTTTGAGTGAACTCTGGGAGTTGGTGATGTACAGGGAGGCATGGTGTGCTGTGATTCATGGGGTTGCAAAGAATTGGTCACGGCCGAGCAACTGAACTGAACTGAGTGAGGTTTTTGATGACTACTGTCTCTTCCTGGAAAACAATAAAATGATGAGTCATATCAGTTTTTATCATTAAAATATTATACAGCTATTTTATTGACCACGTAAAGAAAACAAAATTCTCCTTTAAATCAATGTAAGATAAAAGCAGAATCTAGTGGAGTCACATGAACTTCTTGGGAAACCCAAGTTAAACTTGTTAATTTAAACTTTGTAGACACATTGAAATGGGTGGTAATCGTAGTAAAAAATCCCAAGATGAGGTGTGATCATGTGAGTACAGCACTCCAAGCTGTGCTGGACACACAGTGAACACGTTATAATAAATATGCAAAGATAATTTTTACTCTAAGTGACACATTTAGTAACAGGACCAGAGCCAGAGGCCCAGTCACATAGTGCGTATATGAATGCTAAGTCTCTTCAGTCATGTCCAGCTCTTTTTTTTGCAACGCTATTGACTGTAGCCCGCCAGGCTCCCAGTCCATGAGATTCTCCAGGTAAGAATACTGGAGTGAGTTGCCATTTACTCCTCCAGGGGAATCTTCTTGACCCAGGGACTAAACTGAGTCTCTTGTGTCTCCTGCATTGGCAGATGGGGGAAGCCAGTCACATTAGTAGACCAGAATTAGTACATTTGCATTTGAGATAGGAAATCCTAAACTTCACTCATGTATTATATCTCTTAATTAGAACAGGGTTAGATTCATGTAGGCTCCCCTAAAGGGCAGATTCGTAAATGTGTAGATTTTGGAAAGAGAGAATTAGAAGCAATAAATAATTAAAAATATACTAAGTGGAATAGGATGGTATTTACTGAAAATGTTTTGAATTTTAAATGTAAACATTCTGAAACTGTATCAGTAAAATCCTCTCAATTTAAAGAAAATGCGATAGCTTATATAAAACTTAGCATAATCATTTGATATTAGATTTAAGCAAAGCGTGTCTCTAGCTTTCAGCCATGATTCTGACTTAGTGGTTCCTGTGTTAAAAGATGCCAAAAATGACGTTATTATGACCTGAAAATTAAACCTCTGAATGTTCAAATTGATAAGTAGAGCACAACCACAGTAAAATATATGCACAATCATGAATTGTACAGTAATCAAATTTTAACAGGGGGGGAATATTAGTGTAGAAGCACATGACTCACAAAAAAATGTGTTTTGGTTTTGCTCTTTTTTTTTCTGCAGGAAAAAGTTCAGCATTTACAGAAGGCTTTTGCTTCAAGAGTAGATAAATCCACACAAACTGAACTTCTAGGCTATGATGTAAGTAGCTATATAAAACCATTTTTATCTTTTTTATTGGTATTCAGACCTCCACAGCTTATTTACTTCTATTACTGCTGTCCATGCATTGATTTAATAGGATTTAGTGGTACACCATTTATCTTTTACTCTTAAATAATCCCCAAATACCTTCTGGAACTGAAAAAGATAATTACAGGCACTGAGTAGCATACCAATGTCTTATTAATTTCTTTAAACCAACATCTCTAATACAGTCTTCTGAATTAGTGAATTTGCAGACATTTGCAAGAGACGTATTAGAATACTAAGACAATTTATTTTTAAGAAATTACTGATTTATTAACAGTTTAATAAAGTTATTATATTTGCAATCACCAGGGGCCAAGCACATCATTTTTATATTCTGGCACATAAAAGGGAGCACAACTTTGCAGAGAAATTTACAATACTATTTTAGCTCTTGGGCTTTGGTGTGGGCTGCAGAAAGTAATTTAATTGAAAGTTAGCATTTTTTTTCTTCATGTGAAATATTTGTTAAACTGTCAAAATAGGACTATAAAACATGTTTTAATACAAGATAATTTCCAGTAACACTAAATGATTTTCCAAAACTTTGATTCAAATATTTACTTAAACAAAGCTATGAAATTTTTACTTTGCCTAAGTTCACAACTTTAAATTTTTTTTTGATGAAAACATAAATGAGTTATCTTCTTTATGTTGAACCTAACATTTGTTAGAACACTCTTCTTTTTAAAAAAATTTATTAATATTATTTTTACCACTCTATTGGCAAGTAATAATAGAATAGAAATAATTTTAGATTATATGAAGTGGTTTAATGATAAAATGTCAATCTCTCTGCATGTTCTTATTTGTGTTGCCTTTCAAAGTACATTAATATATGTAACATAAAGCTATCTGTCTCTATTAGGAAATGAACCAGAGTTTTAAATTTCAGCTAAAATGGTTTTCAGATAGTTATGTGCATTATTTTTTTAATTAAAAAACATTAAAACCTGTCCCTTTCTTTTGAGTTATTCTCTTACACTCATTTCATGTTTATTCTTAATACCTAAATATTCTAGATATCAATGTTCTGACTATAATACTTCTTCAATTTCAGTGTTTTGATATTTAAATGATAATTTTTCAGATATTTAAAAGTAAATGTTTTTAGTAAGTTCAATATGCTTTAGTGCACTAATTCAATATTTATCTGTTTAAGAGGAGTTATTGTTTATTTTTTTTTCCAGTATGTATTATTTGTGCTTAGGTCTTTGGGAAATAAAATCAGTATGTATTTTACAATTAATAATCCATATGTTTTAAAATCTGTGAGTCAGTTGTCCAATAAGAACAATAAATTCATAGTCCGCATTAAATCTTATTTCATCATAAATTCATTTAACACAGGAGCTGCAAGTAAACTTAGAATTCACCTATTTCAGTGCCCTCAATTTTCAAACAAGTTGACTGAGTTCCAGAAAAGTGAAGTCACTTGTTCACTAATGCACGTTCCTTGTGGAAATCTAGTCTTTTAAAAAGTAGTGATTATTCTTATAACAAGGAAAAAGGAAGTACTTATGCATTTGCACTCAGATATTTCATTTTACTCAATTTAAGAGACTGATGTTTAGCAGACTAAATTCTGAATTTCTAAATGACTGAATGTAAATGTAGACTGTAGCCCTCTTAGATCTATAGCACTATTGGTTACAGTGAGAAATGATCACTAAGCCATGAATGGTATCTGTGGGGAGATAGCTAAGTTGTAACTACTAGATATTCCTTATGCATTTGAATGCCTGTCTACGCCCCATACTTTTCTTATTTTTACAAAATGTCTTATATCAATGGCATTTAATTCTCCAAACATGTAAATAAAAATTAAAGCCATGGTCATAGTTAATTCTTCATCATACCTAGCTTCTTCTCATATCTGACAATGAGAGCTTAATGTATTTTACTAGATAATAGTAATATTAAAGAATAATTTCTTAGCAGTGAGTCCTTAAAGTATTCCCTGGAACAAATTTCTGATATGATTTGGGTAGTCATTAACATAGAATAATATTCTAAAGATTTCATATTTCATACTTCTTGGTGATGTATTTTAGGACATAAGCATCAAAATCAGCAAATTACCAAAGATATGATGCAGAACCTTCTACCAATAACTAGATGTAATTGTCATAATAGATTTTAAGGCAATTGGTATTAAAAAACAAAAAAACTTGGATGGGAAATATTTTAAATAAAACAAGTAAAGCATTTTAAATCTGCTGAGTCTTGTAACTATTTGGAATATTATTCATTAATGATACTTTTTCATGCTGAAATATATTTTCTATAATTTTCAATACCTGTTTATAATTTTCTCCATCCTTGTATGCAATAAGAATAATTTGTTATCTTTGATATTTTGCTCACATTTTCTCAGGAAATGTAATTTGATCTTTATCACAAGTGTGTGTGTGTATATATATATACCTACATACATGCTATTTGAAATTTGCAATAGTATTTGTGAGAAAAAAATCTTGTAGAAATCTTGCATATTATGGATGTTTTCACCTCTTTCTTTTTAAAGCTGTCAATATTAGCCACAAATTGTTCTTTACTGATCTTTATGGATCATGTTTCAGTGACATGAATGTCAGAATATAAGAGACTACAGTATCTATTAATATGATTTCCTTGTGAAGATAGCTGTTACTACACATTTTGCTTAAGATGGGAAATAGAATCCCCAGAAGATATTAATTATAATGAAAACTATTAAAAGAAATTTCCAAAAATTCACTACAGTGATTAAGTTCAAAGGTTTGTACAATAAACAACTTCTAGCCTGCCACAGATTTATCAAGAGTCTTAAAAATAATGTTAAAATACAACATGCTCTGATTTCTAATGCAAGTGGCAAGAATTATTTAAAAATACTTTCAGAGTGTCTCAGCAAAGGCCTATAAACACAGTAGTTCTTATGATGAGGGAGATTGTTAAATAAATGATGAATGTGTCTTAAATAATCAATGCCAATTTAACTTCTTTCACCCTCCTCTGTCTGCACAGACTTAGTTTATTGAAAGATCAAAGAATAATTTCTTAGGTGTCAGTTGTGTTATTAAAACAGGATGGAAGATGAATAGATGTAGTCAGGTAGCAATGTTGTTGATTACAAGATTATGTTAAGAGGTAGGCAAGATTCTTCTGATTACATCAGCTGTATAAATAGATAGTTCAAAAAAGCACAAATGCTGCCTATAAAAATTTTATAGTTTGAACTACTGCAAATAACATTTTGGTTAAAGCAGTTCAGAATGCATGACCAAAATGCTACAGTGAAATTTTATTTTCTGACAGTGAGAAGAGTCAGATCTTTTAATTAATTTGACACCATTATGGACAGTTTTTTAACTTCCTTTTGTTGTTCTACAGAAGATTGTCATTTTCAAAGTGACTGATTACTTTAGGTGTAAATTTTCCTTTCAGTTACTTCCTAAACTTGACTCAGAACAATCATAGTGTCTTGAGATTGCTCTTTTAGGCAGAAACACTGAAGTTTTAAGATCTTCCACTCCTTGGCATATATTTTACACTTATATTTAAAACAAGTGTTTAGTTGAACTAGGAATGTTTTTTTCATACTTTAAGAGTTTTAAAGTTACCAGGTATTTCATCAGATATTATTGTCCATCACTGTTATTCTAAATATTATTAATAGTTTGTATGTGGCTATTTTAAAATCAGCTGAATTGTGGTTTCACACATATTATGTCTCAGTCATGCATGAGTGAAGCATAAATCAGTATGGAAATGTATGCTCACACCTCTGTGTGTTCTGCAAATACTTTAATACATTTCCAAGGGTGGTACCTGGTCTTCTGCCCACAATGCAGGAGACCAGTGTTAAATCTCTGGGTCAGGAAGATCCCCTGGAGAAGGAAATGGCAACCCACTCCAGTATTCTTGCCTGGAAAGATCCTATGGATGGAGGAGACTGGCAGGCTACTGTCTATGGGATCACAAAATGTGGAAGGTGACTGAGTGACTAACACTTTCATGGGTCAAGTCCAATTCTAAAAATTGAATAACTATTGATTAGGCTGTCTCATCCGACTGCTAATAAAGTGTAGTTTCTTAAATCTGTTTTAGATCCATCCGTTGCTATCATCTTAAATTCAGTACTTATCCTGATCATGCCTCAATGTGATCCAGTATTTGGTAAAGGAATGCCTTCCCCCAGTGTGCTTCATTCTTTAATATTTACTTAGCTCAGGTATTTATGTTGATTTTTAGAAACTAAAAAAAAAAAAATCAATTTTAAAACTGAATGATATATTCCAGATTTTCTTTCTTTTTTTTAAGTTTTTTAAAATAGCATTTAATACTTGAAAGTTAACATGTGAATAACAGAAAGCCAAAAAACACAAGAAACAAAAAACAAAGTCATTCATAATCACAAGCAGTTTACCGTTTGATGTGTCCTTCTGGGTCTCATTTGTGTATTTCTTTTGAACTCCAATTTTTGTATTACATTAAAGGCAGCTTTCAGACAAGAACATTGATGAAAACACTGGAAACAATATCTGCCACAGTTGTTTGCTAATTAATGGAGGAATCAAAGCTAACCTAATGATAACATTCTAAGGGCATCACTTCTGAAAATCCATGCATGTATCCATTCAACAAATATTGATAAGTGCTTCCTGGAAGCCAGGCCTTGTTCTGTGTACTTGAGCTATATCCTTTAACCAAACAAATAATGGGAGTTTGCATTTCATTCTTATATTTAAAACAAAAAGTTAAATATAGTAAATAGACAAAGTATATGTTATATTAGAAGCTCCTAAGTGCAATGTATAAGAGAAAAAAACACAGGGAAAAGATAATTGTGAGGGGTGTGGTCAGGATTATGATCAGAAATTTTATATAAAGTAATCTGGACAGATGTGAGGGTAACATGTGCCTTGTGAGACTTGAAGGAGGTGAGGTGAAAATCACCATTAGCCAGAAATCCTTTTATGATGTGCTTCTTGAAACCTGTTGAAGACCGTCAGTCAGAACAAATTGATGTATCTTGGCTCCATGGGTAAGAATAATTGGCTTCATTTAGGGGCCCTCTATTATAAAAATAGGCATTAAACCCTAGAATCAGACCCAGTGTACCAAGCGACTCACACTAGAGGAACCCAGACCACCCAAGGGAACAGCCTGCTCAGCCTCTTAAGATCATATTCACTTATGATAGGCACTGAGAAGAAAGCTGGGTAAAATCAAGTTCGATAAGTAAATTACATTTGCTTTTCTTATTATTTCTTTTGCTTGCATTGTCTCTACCCTCTTCTCTCTCTGTGTACCACTATTCTTCAGCCCAGGCAGTGCTAACTCTCTAAATGTGTAATTAAATTTCATTGTATATCTATACATCCCATTTATTAGAGCTATGCTACTAGAAGTGAATAGAGAAAGCACTCAGTAATTACTTGATGAAAAATGAATAGATTAACTAAAAGATTCTAATGTTATTTTTATAATCCTAAAAAACTAACAAATCAGTACGCATTATTTTACTTTATTCACAAGAATCATACAGAAGTACATATTACTACCCTACATTTTTACTCTATATTTTTTATATTGAACTAATATTTTGCAATGACTACTTTGCGCCTTTTAGAAGACATATTAAGTGCAAATCAGCGTAGACAATCAGGTGAGGTGAAAATCACCGTTTAAAACATGGATGACAACATGCAGTTGTCCTTAACATACTGCATTGAATGGTTACTTTTAAAATCCTGAATCTTTTTCTAGGAACTAGATCATTCCTGGAATGTCTCCAGGTCTTTAATTCTTGCTACCTAGAATTGGTGTTAGTTAACTGATAGTACTTTTGTTAAGTGAATCTGTGGTTGAAATGCTGATGAGGGAAATAGCAAGGCTAAGTTAAAGAAAAATCGTATAATTGTAGAAATATTAATTGAAACAAAGCAAAAGAGCACACCCACAAGTATTTTATATAGCTCAAATTATGTGGGGGGAGGAAAAATTACTTTCCCTCTACCCTTCTTGGCCGAGGACCCCACTCTGCGATAATAAGAGACAGGATAGCTGTAGAAAACAAATAAGTTTAGTAACATGTATACTGCCTGTATAAATGGGAGATACCCAGGAAAGCAGTAATTCCTTGAAATGGCCTAAACCACCACCTTAAATACCATTTCTAGCTGAAGACATGAGGATGGGAGTAGGGAGGGTAGTTATGGGAGGTTTCCTGGAAAAAATACAGTAAACAGAGGATATGATTGTTATGCAGATTTAAGTTGGTGCCTTCTTCATTAATAGAATTTTCTAGAGATTTTTGGAGGGAGATAACCTTACAAACAGAGGTTCATCTTAAAAATGTGAATTCTTCTTACAAAAGGTAACTTCTTAGTTTTTTAGAGATTCTCCTGCTGTTTCTTAAAAATAACAAGCTCAAGATAAACCATTTGTCAAAGAAGCATGTTTGGTGTAGTATATTTTGCTCTCCTTCAACTTGTAATAGTGAGGATCATACTTGGTTAAAATTATGTTGATTCTGTGATAGTACTGATATGAGAAAAGAAGTGTAGATATTTGTTGAAAATTTTTCCCAACCCACTTCTACTTCCATCTGAGATTGCCATCTCTATAGAAAATCTGATTTCAAAATTTAAGATAGTTCCTTAGAAAATTCTAGAAGTCATTTTAGTATTTTCCAGTATGCTAAATGTCATTGCATAAAGAGAATACCTTCTGAAGGAAGAAAATAAAATGTATATACTAAAGACATCTCTCAGTGTCTATTTGTCATGATTATGGAATTGTTTCTAATCATAATTTGTATTAAGTTCTAAGAGTTTACTCAAGTACTTGTTCAATGTAAATCTTTGAGTGTTTATATTTACTGATTTCTAGAGAAAGGAATGGTTTCCTTTAATGTAGTCTATAAGTAAAATCTGTAAAATGAAATTTATTCTTTATATATGTATACACACATATCCTTGCAATATAAGTATAAAAATATTATGCAGATAAATATATAAAGTGTTAGTCACTCAGTGGTGTCTGACTCTTTGCAACCCATGGACTGTAGCCCACCAGGCTCCTCTACTGTTCTCAGGCAGGAACACTGGAGTGGGTAGCCATTTCCTTGTACAGGGGACCTTCCCAACCCAGGAATTTATCCTCATTTCCCAACCCAATGCCTTGCATTGCAGGCAGATTATCTACCATCGAAGCCACCAGAGAAGCCCATCAGTAAAGCTGTATATATACCTAAACACATATATACACACAAATACTTAACATGACCATAACTTTAAAAAAGAACCTACATTTACTATTTTTATTATATAGCATAAGATTAGATGCAAATTTTTAAACTTTTGCATGTATATAATAAGAATTAAATTATACACTAATATGTTTTAAGTGGCTTTTCAAATTTTAATATGATTAAATTGGAATTAGAAAAATATTGGCTGGGTATATTTGTAATCCAATTATGCCATATTTTGTATGAATTAATATTTAACTGTTTTTTAAAGGTAGTAGTCACATTGACTCCCTAAAAACATTAACTTTTCAGTAACTTCCATAAAGAATTTCAGATTGAACCTAAAAAATTTATAAATATATATCAGATTTCTAGGAATTTATACCTCATACCTTTTTTTAGCCAAAAACAGATATTATTTCCCTTGTATACAGTTATTTCCTTAACTCTTATGAACTTTATAGTTAAAATTAAGAAGTAAGCAATTATAGACTGTATGTAACATTTTTGTTTTAGTCACTGAGTCACTTCTGACTGTTTGCGATGAAGCCTGCTAGGTTCCTCTGTCCGTGGGATTTCCCAGGCAAGAATATTGGAGTGGGTTGCCATTTCTCTCTCCAGGGTATCTTTCCAGCCCAGGGATCAAACGTGCATTTCCTGCATTGGTAGGAAGATTGGTGTATATTACTACAGCATTCTTTACCTTGGCAAATTAATTATTAATAAATTTTATAATTTCTAGAAGTTTGTCATCTTTTTAACAGTAAAGTCTTTCAATGTGACACAAGAAATATTCACTAACAAACCCAAATATAATCAGTTCCTCTATCATAGGAAGTCAAAAGTAGATAAGCCTGTGTTCAGTAATAATTGTTTAATATTTTGTCTTATTTGGAAATAATTTATATATTCACTAAGATTCTATCACTTTACCCAGCAAAACTCTAAGGACAGATTACCAAAAGGATTTGCAAAACTACTTAAGTAGACATACAGTAATGTATAATTATTGCTGAAAAGCACAACTAAAAACTCTTATCCTACTTAAATCACTTGTTCTCAACAGTTATGTTTTAATTACTTTTGAAAACTTTGTGTAACATTAGACAAAGTCAGCCATCATCCTAAGCTGTTTGTAACGGAGATACTATGAACTTCTTTGACTAGTAAACCCAGATAGAATGAGTGTTAGATGTCTGCATTATATTTAATTTTGTTTACTGAAGTTATTGTCTTTTAATTAAACCAGTAAACTTCAGATAGCTTTTATTTACTGGCGATTATTCAATATTCTGTGAATTTTTTCAATCGGATTACTATATTTCCGAAAGTTTCAGGAATACTTAATTTATAAAGCACTTATTTGAAGTCAGTTAAGTAGAGGTCTTTTACAAAATAATTTTGGCAGTGATATCTGGAGGTAGAAAAATATCAGACATCTACAACATCTATAAACATACAGATACAAATATAGATCTTATAGCTTTCATTTAAAAAATTTAGCTATGAGTCAGGTGTATTACTAGTACTTGACTAGTTTTTGAGATCAGATGGATCCAAATTGTGTTTCTGGAAGTTTGTCCATTAAGATGTTTGCAGTTTTGTTTTTGTTATTGTCATCTTTGTTCTTGTATCTTCTTTTTTCCTGCCCTAGTATTTGTGAAGAGACTGGGAATTTTTCATTTCCCTGTTTTTAAAATAACTCCTTTTTTCTATTTCTGATAAGAAACATCTCCCTAAAGTTAACATTTCAAAGAGTGGTTCTTAGGTTCTAGAGAAGATGGAATAGAAAAATTTTAAGATTTGGTAGAAAATTTACATTTCAAAGACACAGAGAAAATATCCAAATTTTTTCCAAAATGGTGTATTCAGGCCTGTTATCAGAGGCCTGAAATAATTACTATTTAAACTTTCCTTATTTTTCTAAAGTGTTGGGCTTTCTGGTGGCTCAGATGGTAAAGGATCCATCTGCAATGAGGGAGACCTGGGTTGAATCCCTAGGTTGGGAAGATCCCCTGGAGGAGGGCATGGCAACTTACTCCAGTATTCTTGCCTGAAGAATCCCCATGGACAGAGGAGCCTGGTGGGTTACAGACCATGGTATCTCAGAGAAGGCAATGGCAAGCCACTCCAGTACTCTTGCCTAGAAAATCCCGTGGATGGAGGAGCCGGTAGGCTGCAGTCTGTGGGGTTGCTAAGGGTCGGACACGACTAAGCGACTTCACTTTCACTTTCACACATTGGAGAAGGATATGGCAACCCATTCCAGTGTTCTTGCGTGGAGAATCCCAGGGATGGGGGAGCCTGGTGGGCTTCCGTCTATGGGGTCACACAGAGTCGGACACGACTGAAGTGACTTAGCAGCAGCAGCAAGCACACAGCATCAACCTTTTGAAAGCATTTTGAGATGAATAGAGGACTTTAAGGGGGAGGGGTTAAAACAAAGAAAAGGTGGACTTTGAATTATTTCTAGAGCTGCAGCTCTGGTTTTGCAAAGATTTGAAAGGCAAAGTTGTTTCTAATTCCTCAAAGAATTTAGTTGTAGCCTAAATTATATATCAAGGGACTGAGCTTCCCATCCAACTAGATTATTTTCAGTTTATATCAGGTAGAGGATTTCCAACTAAACTGGAAAAATCCAGGAGCTTTAGGGTTTAGTGCAGTATGCCTTTCTGAAAAATGTATATGGAGCATTCAGCAAAGGCCTTACAATGTTTTTTTTTTTTTTTTTTTTTCTGAGTGTACAATTCAACCTTAGATAGTTAACCTTTTGAGGAGAAAGGCTCTACTTTTGTTTCAGTCAGTACCTGAACATTAGCCTCAAGCTGATGTTTCTTGATCCTTTTTAAGAGGCCCTGGGAGAAAATCTGGTCATCTGTTTCTTCTGTGAGGGGATTTTCCCGAGAGGCCTTCTGGCTTATCTGATAAATACAGTGCAATAGTGGGTGGGAAGAACACCCTTTAGCTACCAGTCAGGGTTTCTGTGAATGTGGATGTTCACTAATCTTTGTAACTGTTCTCTAAATGTGACAGTATCTGCTGAAAGGCATGATAAATGAGACTTTGTGATTTTATCATGTTAGAGGAATCTGTAAGGCAGGCCATTTTAATTCTTAGTGTCCTTTTTCCAATTTGGTCTTTTCATAGGTACCAAAAAGAAAATTGTTAGAATGAGAGCTCTCTATTTTTTTCTTCAAATATAGAAGTTTTTCCAGTTCACAGGATTCATCATCTGGTTATTGACAAGTAGGATCTTATATTAATCTCAATAGCATCTCAAATCAGTAAGGCTTTTTATGGCTTGACCATAGATGCTAGAGGCTTCCCAAAAGGTATCTCTATCTGTCTATAGGGAGACAGATCCAGGATACCTGCCTTTGGTAAGAAATATTACCCTTGGCTAGCTTCTGCCAGTTTTCCATATTCCCTTGTGCAGACTCCAGAGCAACTGTGGTGCTTCAACAGGTCCCATTGTGGATCTCAAAACTGTAGGGGTAGAAAAATAATTTTCCCTCTATCTGTCTAGGTTCTTGACTGAGTGATCCTGTCATAAAAGACATTAACAGGAGAAAAGCAAAAATTTAATAACATGTTTATTTTCTGTTTACATGTAAGATATACAAAGAAACTGAGTTAACTCCCTAAAATTGCCAAGTCAACACTATAGATACCACTGCCAGCTAGAGATGAAAGAAAGGTGTAGCATTGGGGAGGCAAGTTAAGGGAGGTTACCAGGAACAACTCAGTAAACAAGGTTGCTGCTGCTGCTGCTGCTGCTGAGTCACTTCAGTCGTATCCGACTCTGTGTGACCCCATAGACGGAAGCCCACCGGGCTCCCCCATCCCTGGGATTCTCCAGGCAAGAACACTGGAGTGGGTTGCCATTTCCTTCTCCAATGTGTGAAAGTGAAAAGTGAAAGTGAAGTCGCTCAGTCGTGTCCGACCCTTAGCGACCCCACGGACTGCAGCCCACCAGGCTCCTCCATCCATGGGATTTTCCAGGCAAGAGTACTGGAGTGGCTTGCCATTGCCTTCTCCGAAACAAGGTTATGGTTGTTATAAAGATTTAAGTCAGTGCCCTCTCCATTGAAAGGAGTTTCTAGAGATTTAGTCATCTTTTTCTGGTATAGAGAGTGAGGCAGTCTTAAAAATGGCGAGTTCCCTTATGATGTAAATGTTTCTTATGAAAGGCTAACTTTACTCAGTTTTCAAAGCTTCTTCTGTGTCTATAGTTTCTTAAAAATCGCATTTTCTTTATTCAGTGCAGTTTTTATACTAAAGAAACACATTTCGGGATGATAAGTTCTGTTCACCTTCACTAGCTTATATCTTCTGCCAATAAAAGAAGCAGTAATAATTTTGAGGAAAAAACATTAAAATATTGGATTTTTTGTTGTTCAGTCACTAAGTCATGTATTGTTTCAAAATAAGGATGTAAAGTGTTTTAATAATTTATAAATAACTGTAGAGAACTAAAGAAAAAATAACTTCCATAAATGTCTGGCTTCATACCAAATAGGCAAAGGAATTGAAATTTTCAGAATAATGCATTACAGAAAATTTCCTAAAAGAGAGCCATATAAAACATTAACCTCATGCTCTATAAAGTAAGACTATCAGAAAATTACGCTCTTGCATGATGCCACATTTTTAAGATGATGATTAGAATTTTAAACATATATAGCTGAATTACAGTAGAGAAAATTTATATGAAAAAGAATGTAATTTGCAATTCAGAGTACTTAAAGAGTCATAGTTCTTCACATATCAGAATTACTTCAAGTTTGTCATTATTTTATGAGCTTTATACTTATAAGTGGATTAACAGATTTGGATTTAATCCATCAAATTACAGGAAAACTTGTTTAAGCTTTAGTCTAATACAGTGTAATTTTCAAAAAGAAATATAAATAGGTTCAGTATTCTTGCATTGGAAAAGTATAACATAAAAATTGATGAATTAGTCATTTTTTTAGTCTAAGACTAGAATTAGAAATACAGTGTTTTTCAAATTTTAAGATTATAAGAAACACTTTATATTGCTCCAAAAATGCTTTTTAGTTATTTTTAATTTGTGAGAAATTTACTACAAACTCTAATTTAATCAGGAAGGATAAATTTTCTTCTTTAAGGGCACGTCAATAATGAGTCACTATTGGGCCTTAAGACAAACATTACTTGCTGTGAGTGTATGTATTATTTTCTACTCTTTTAAAGGCTTTTTTCCCTCTATTTTGATTTTTTATCATGTTAAACATACAGACACTGAATCCAGAGTGTATCTGTAAATATATGTACATAAGCATACCTGTGTTTACATATTTTAGCATTATATTATTATTGTATATATTATGTATATTGCATGTATATATTATTGTACTGTGATATTAATAACTTTGTAGTTTAAATGACTAGATATTATTCAGTCATGTGACCTTTTAAACATCCGTTTTACTTTTCTCAAGTGCTTTCCCTTTAAAGAATAGTATTGTCGTATATTATAATTCCCTATCAAGAGAGATTTTGAAAAATCTTAACAAAAATGTACATGATTTTATTCTCCATCTATCAATAGTGTCTCTAGAACTTGACATAGTACATATGTTTTGCTATATACCAAATAGCTTTTCTATAAGATCTTCTAGTTAAAGATGAAAACAACACAAAATGTCCATCAACCTGAAGGTGTTTAGTGATGGCTCATTCACAAAATGGAGGGCTGGGAAGCCTCCCTACCCAGTGCTTACCAAAAAAGAGGAAACATCAATGTTCTGATAGGGAATACTCTCTAGACTTACATTAATAAGTGAAACAATGAAGCTGTAAAGCTGTTGCAGTATCCCCAGAGTGGTTAATCATAAAAAATGTACCCTATTTTTCAAATTACTGTTGTCTCTACAATCAAGTTAAGGGGAACCATTTATTTTCATTAGTTGAGCTTTAATATTCCTGGTAATTTCCTGCCCACACCTCATGTTCTACTATCTAAAGAGGACAGAGAGTTATTGAGGCTTTTTGTACTCAGCACATGGCAAATACTAGAATATTATAAACTCTTATAGAAGCAAAAACTAGGATCATATACTTTATAACATCTATCTTCCTGAACATATTTAATCTATTATATGTTCTCCTTCATTTTAGAATATTAAAAGGTGAATCCGTGTTAGAGCTTGTTAAAAACATGAATGTTAGGAGTCATAAGATACACTGGGATATAGATTCTAGATTTTAAAACTTTATAAAATATATTTTTTCTTTTTACATTCATTCAGCTACCATTTGAGGAACAGATACCAAACACTGAATATCCATTTAAATGTTAGCCTTAATGATTCTGGAGAATTTTTTTATTTAAATAACATGTTTGGTTGGCAAATACATAAATGCTTATCTGTAGAACATACAAGCAAAGCCCTGAGTTTACTTCCATCTCCAAGAGAGTATACCCTTTCCATTTATATAATCATTTAAGAAATAAAAGTAAAAAATGTATCCCAGCACTAAGATTGTAGTGAAAGGTTGTTGCTGAACCACAAAAGATGCCAGGATCCTTGGCCTACGGAGAAGAATTCAATCCAGGGCCAGAGACAAGGCTTGATTGCTCAGAGTTTTTGTGTAATAAAGTTTTATTAAAGCATCAAAGAGATAGAGAAAGCTTCTTACATAAACATCAGAAGGGGGCAGAAAGAATGCCCCCTTGCTAGTGTTAGCAATGGAGTTTTATACCTTTTAATTAGTTAATACAATGAATGATTAATACAATCAATCAAAAGAATGTCTCAAGTTTGTGAAAATTTTACCAGACCCACTCCCACAATTTACATTTTAGGATAACAAGATTAGAATTTAACTAGAAAGATCCTACCAGACCCACTCCCATAATATACATTCTGAGATATCAGGATTAGTCAGGTTTTCAGGAAGGAGAAACTATCCTCAAGCAGGATACATTGTTGTTGTATAATCCCTAGTACAGAGTTTAAACTGAGTTGTGTAAATGGCTAAGACTAGATGGCTAGATCACTCACCTGGATCACTCACCTGGAACCAGAAATTTGGAATGTGAAGTCAAGTGGGCCTTAGAGAGCATCACTATGAACAAAGCTAGTGGAGGTGATTGAATTCCAATTGAGCTATTTCAAATCCTGAAAGATGATGCAGTGAAGGTACTGCATTCAATATGCCAGCAAATTTGGAAAACTCAGCAGTGGCCACAGGACTGGAAAAAGTCAGTCTTCATTCCAATCCCAAAAGAAGGCAATGCCAAAGAATGCTCAAACTACCGCACAATTGCACTCATCTCACACACTAGTAAGGTCATGCTCAAAATTCCCCAAGCCAGGCTTCAACAATATGTGAACCGTGAACTTCCTGTTGTTCAAGCTGCTTTTAAAAAAGGCAGAGGAACCAGAGATCAAATTGACAACATTCACTGGATCATTGAAAAGCAAGAGAGTTCCAGAAAAACATCTATTTCTGCTTCATTGACTATGCCAAAGCCTTTGACTGTGTGGATCATAATCAACTGTGGAACATTCTGAAAGAGATGGGAATACCAGACCACCTGACCTGCCTCTTGAGAAACCTGTGTGCAGATCAGGAACCAAAAGTTAGAACTGGACATGGAACAACAGACTGGTTCCAAATAGGAAAAGGAGTACGTCAAGGTTATATATTGTCACCCTGCTTATTTAACTTATATGCAGAGTACATCATGAGGAACACTGGGCTGGAAGAAGCACAAGCTGGAATCAAGATTGCCGGGAGAAATATCAATAACCTCAGATATGCAGATGACACCACCCTTATGGCAGAAAGTGAAGAGGAACTCAAAGGCCTCTTGATGAGGGTGAAAGAGGAGAGTGAAAAGTTTGGCTTGAAGCTCAACATTCAGAAAACGAAGATCATGGCATCTGGTCCCATCACTTCATGGGAAATAGATGGGGAAACAGTGGAAACAGTGTCAGACTTTATTTTTGGGGGCTCCAAAATCACTGCGGATGCTGACTGCAGCCGTGAAATTAAAATACACTTACTCCTTGGAAGGAAAGTTATCACCAACCTAGATAGCATATTAAAAAGCAGAGACATTACTTTGCCAACCAAGGTCCATCTAGTCAAGGCTATGGTTTTTCCCGTGGTTATGTATGGATGTGAGAGTTGGACTGTGAATAAAGCTGATTGCTGAAGAATTGATGCTTTTGAACTGTGGTGCTGGAGAAGACTCTTGAGATTTCCTTGGACTGCGAGGAGAGCCAACCAGTCCATTCTAAAGGAGATTGATCCTGGGTGTTCATTGGAAGGACTGATGCTAAAGCTGAAACTGCAATACTTTGGCCACCTCATGCAAAGAGTTGACTCACTGGAAAAGACTCTGATGGCTGGGAGGGATTGGGGGTGGGAGGAGACGGGGATGACAGAGAATGAGATGGCTGGATGGCATCACCGACTTGATGGACATGAGTTTGAGTGAACTCTGGGAGTTGGTGATGGACAGGGAGGCCTGGTGTGCTGTGATTCATGGGGTTGCAGAGAGTCGGACACGACTGAGTGACTGAACTGAACTGAACTGAGATGGCTGGATGGCATCACTGACTCGATGGACATGAGTTTGAGTGAACTCCGGGAGTTGGTCATGGACAGGGAGGCCTGGTGTGCTGTGATTTCATGGGGTCACGGAGAGTCGGACACGACTGAGCGACTGAACTGAACTGAACTGAAGGAATGTAGACAAAAAAAAATTTGTCCTTAACTCCTCCTTGAGAATTCCAGACCCCTATCTCCACTTTGACGGCCCCAGACCCCTTTCTCCTCCTTGGCGATCCTGGACTTCTTAATAATCTGCCTAGGAATTGACTCTCTCAGTAGCAGCGAACAAGAAATACACAAGTTTTCTTTCTTCATAAACTTTGTCATCTTGTGGATGAAGACAGGAAATCAACTAGAAACGAAGAGACAAGAGTTTAACTTGGTGATAAACAACCATGATGTAAATAAGCATAAAGATGAGAGTAAGTAATGAGTCCACTGAAGTAGGAGCACTTTTGCCTTCACTGTGAGAGAACTCATCAGGGAAGTCCTGAGGATGTTGCCTGAGCTGAAACCTGAGTGATCAACTGTTCACAAAACTGGAACATCTTGACAGGACAAATTGGATTATAAAGAACAGTCACCTTCCAGTACTAATTGCTGCTTTAGGATGGATTTCCATTGGTTTTGGTCTTGACTTCCTACTTCGTCTCTACTTATCCTAATCTAGATATATATAGATATATATAGATATCACAGATAAATCTAAAAGAAATAATCACAAACATGTAGCTTGCAGTATGTTGTATTTCTACTTCAAAACTCTTAATGGCTAAGGCTTAAAAGATAAAATCCATATTACTCAAACGAGCATTCTAGCTGCTAAAATTTGACTGTTTCCTACTTAAGCCATTTTAGCTCTAACTGTTTCCAGACATAAACCTTTTATTCCACTTAAGCTGCTCCAACACAAGTTGCTAATTCTTGTCTCCCTTGTTTAGTGTTTTTGGTTTGTTTTGTTTTTAACTGTTTTGTTTAGAATGCCCCTCCTCTATAATGTGTCTCTTTTTAAAGCCAACTCCAATCCCCTACCCTTGATCTGGAGCAATCTCTCTTTCCATAGAATAATTTCCACAGTTACTAATCCTGAAAACCTATCCTGTAGCTTTCAGTACTAGATATTGTTATAGGCTGTATATATTTATGTATATATCTTCTGTGTATTGACATGGAACTTATCATCTTGTAGTATGGCTAATCTTTTCTATATCATTTCTATCCCTCCAACTGAATTTTGCATTCCTTAGGAGCAGCTGTCATATTCTAGACTTCTTAGACCCTCTATGTCTTTTTGTATACTTTGTCTAAACAATGGAGTTCCTTTTTTTAAAGGTGAAATATTTTGAAATGTTTTAATTTCCTGTCACTTAAAATTTCAATAAAGAATAAATTAAAGTAATAATAATTGTGGTAGGTTGAAAATTCTTTTGGAGTTTTGTGTTCAGGATGATCTATAAAAATATCAGGAGAGCCATATAGACTTACTTATTAATTATTTAATTTTCTGGAAATGAAGACTATATGAAGAGCTGAGTAAAACTGTTATTTCTTCACTCCATTTATAAAACCAAGGGAATAAAATTTTGCCAACTGGTTGTCACTCTTTCACCTTGTGTTCGGTTGTAAAGTATTTAATTGGAAGTTGGGAGCTTGGAAACATTACTAATATAAATATATTTAATGAGTTTTAATAACAGTTTTCACTTAGAAAATTATAGGTAGTATAGATTTATGTTGGTCTGTGTGTTTTCTTTTAATTTGTGTTTAAACATTTTAAACCTTCATGTTAAAGTATGTGTTTATTTCATTTTATTAATTTGATGTCATTCATTTATTTATTTTTGTTTTCTTCTTTTCAAGGCCCTGTGGAATCCTACATGCACTGAAGGTTTATTTAAACCAGTTCATAATATTTCAACCTAGCTTACATCATTATTTGATAATAAATGTATCACAAATCTGACATGCTAAATATCAAATCAATTTTCCATTATTTCTTACATTAGCTATTTCTCAGAGTATATAATACAGAAACGTTTCCATTCCAAATATTTCACACTTTTTGCATTTGTACACAATTGCATAAAATATTAGTGGATGTAGTTTAACATTCCTACCTTGCTGTATTTTTAAAACAAAAATAGACTTTTAATCTTAAATTATCTCTATATACAGCTGTTCTAAATATAATATTCCACTTGGCAGCACATATTTTTTGTTTAACCTTCTCATCCATGTCATTTGTGTCTCTGGTTATAGTCTTTGTTTAATTTCACTATATATTCTATGTATATTAGATAAATTTGAAAGCAGTGATTCTAATTTGGCCCATCATTGCATAACAATTCTTACTGAAGAACTAAATTGCCTCTATTTTTCCCTTTCATTGAGATCAAAAGATGAAAATATATGTCTTCAAATGAAGTAAATCATGAAGGGTCTTATTCTCTCTGTAGATAGTAAAAAAAATTATATAAAAGTTTATTGGCTATTGACCTCATATTGAGGAGAAGTTTGTTGAATGTCTCATTAAAAAAATAAAAAACCCTGTCTCCTGGACTTGGCATCATGGCCTGATTTCTGTGTGTCCTTGTTTATTACCTTTCTATAATACCTCACTTTAATTGTCAAATGCCCAGTGGCAACAAGGCACTCTTGAATGTTGTAGTTTATTGAAAGGATAAGTGACCGAACCCAGAAATGTCTCAGTCTCGTAGTGGAATGGCAACAGAGGAGCCGCAGGGCTAAGGAGAGGAAAGCAGGCTTTACTGAATTCTTTATTTTTTTAAACAGGAAGTGAAATAATCATAGTTAATGGTGGTAACATTTAGAACTATGCTATGAAATTTCCTAAGTTATTTGACTCATTTGTAACATATAATATGCACGACAAAAGTTGGGTTTAAATCATGGTATTAAAATAAACTATATTTATTCACTTGAAAACATTGTATGTGTCCTTGTTGACTTTGCTCTTTTAAAAACATAAAATACATCTTTTTATGATTCAGGATATGAAAATGATTTTGTTCCTCTAACAGTTTTGTAGAGTTTATTCTTCTGTTCTTATCTGTTGCTACTTATTGTCTTACTTTATATTTAAAACCTTAAGTGTAGATAATGTAAGCAATTCCATTACCTACAATAAAGCACTCCTCTGGTAAAGATTTTTATCAGCTTGAATGGTCAATATCATTTTGAAGAAGGAAAAAAAATTCAATTAAAGATATTTTGACTAGGATTCAAAAGAAAAAATAAATGTGTTAGCAAGTAGATTAAGTCAATAAAGAAAGGTACTTTTTCTCTCAAAAGCAATGTAGCAGAAACTGTCAATATAGACAAAAAAACCACCTACCTGAAAAGCTACTGTTTTATGATTGCTCTTTAATACCAGTAAGGCATTTCGGGCTGCTTCCTTGGAAACCTTATTATTTTTTTTTTTTCATTTTTTTTAATGGAATTGGGCTGAATATACATCAGTGAACATGTTTATCAGCTAATCATTTTGCTTTCATGGTGAAATATATTCAGACTTTCCAGCAATATTTGTTATGTAGAAGGCAATGGCAAGCCACTCCAGTACTATTGCCTAGAAAATCCCATGGATGGAGGAGCCTGGTAGGCTGCAGTCTGTGGGGTCGCTAAAAGTCGGACACAACTGAGCGACTTCACTTTCACTTTTCATTTTCACACATTGGAGAAGGAAATGGCAACCCACTCCAGTGTTCTTGCCTGGAGAATCCCAGGGACGGGGGAGCCTGGTGGGCTTCCATCTATGGGGTCACACAAAGTCGGACATGACTGAAGTGACTTAGCAGCAGCAGCAGCTTGATCATTTAGCTATTAAAATGTTTTATATTTTCTTGATTACATTAAACATTAATTAAAAATAGGAATTAATGGACTTTTCTTTTTGTTTTTTTAGAAAAGTGTGTAAGAATCATTAAAATCACTGCACTATATTCCAAGGTGTAACAAAACTGAGGTTTATTGTTTCTCAAAGAAAGCAGCATGAGGTGTAAAAATATATCTGACAAACACAGTGCAATATCAGTACTAACTGATGAAAGAAGTGTTGTGCTATGATATTATGCCTACTTATTTGTCTGAAATAGTTTATAATAATTAACTAAAAATAAGAGATAAACAAGCTTAATTAAATTTATATTCCAAATAAGGAAAGTGGAACTTAAGTTGAGTGACCTTCTCAAGTTCATTTAACTTTTCTAACAAACATTAAAGTTGTGGATTGCGTTGTAGGTGTTCCAGATTCAAAAGTCAGGATTTTGTTTTCCTGATTTCAGATGCTGGTGGATTACATGATTGCAAAACTCAATACAAATTGTACTTGGATTACATATGCATACTTGTATAATATACATACATTATCTACTGTTAAAGGTTGTGTTTACTTTAAATCTGCATTATAGACTAGGCATAATGGTGATGATAAAGATTTACTATGTGAATGTCTGAGATATATAATACATGAGCTAAGGAATTAATTTTATAATGTTAGAATTAATCATTCACATATCAGGAAGTGCTTAGAAGAAAAACCATAGACAGTTTGGCTAGATGTTTTAACAATTATTAACATGTTTTATTTATATCAAATCATTTTGAAAATTTAATTTTTCATGCCCTGAAATACATGCACATTAAATGTTCTTATTTATAGTATTTTAAAATATAAATAACTTATTATTCTTGGTTAGATTTAAGACATATAACTGTGTTTTAAATGATTTTTTAATGAAGACTCTAAAGTAGGTACATGTTATGATACACATGTGATTTTTATTATGGCATACACAAAATCTTCCTTACTAAAGTTTTCAAAATTGTTATTATTTTTCATAATTACCTAAATTTGATATTGTTTTAAATATTTATTTATTTAGAAAACAAAATGTATTTTTCCATATTTAACTTCATGCTAGAGGCAGGAATGTCTTAATAACAGAATGTTTTTCATGATTTTATTTTGTGCCTACGTGTTCATACAGGACTGTCTAAATGTTGTTTGATCATATCTTAATTTCTTACATATAATCACACTTTCTATAAGAAATATTCATCTCAGTGCTTTTGGGGGCAATAGTAATTGCTATTATGATATGTTTTTTCACTCTCCTCTTTCGCTTTCATCAAGAGGCTCCTTAGTTCTTCTTCACTTTTCTGCCATAAGGGTGGTGTCGTCTGCATATCTGAGGTTATTGATATTTCTCTATGTAGTTATGCTTGTAGTTGATTACAAATACTTTTGGAGAAAATCTAAGGTAAAACAATCACTGTGTTTGAGTGACAAAAGACTTAAAATCAGTCTTGGTTAAAGGTCTAGTAATAGTTCACCGAAAAAAATAATAATAATTAAAAAGATATTTTTGGTTGGCATACAAAATTGTAAAATAGCTAAAATTGTGACTGATCATACTAGTACATATCAGATTCTTTTAAAAATAATTTCACATACTTTCTAGAACACATATTAATAATATATATTCATGTAGATATAATCTAAGAAGTTTAAATGTAACTTTTTATTTGACAATCTTTCTCATGCAATTTAAAATATCACATAAGTATATATAAATTAACATCCTTTTTTCTTTTTCTTTTTTTAAATAAGGAGAGAACATAAGTCTTTTGAGATCTTCCAGGTATCCTCTGGAAATTCTCAGTTATTTTGAAATCCAAAAGACTACATTCAAAATTGGACTTGAGGAAGTTTATTAAAAATGGTTAGCAAATTTAGAAAATTCAGCAGTAGCTGCAGGGCTGGAAAATGTTAGTGTTCATTCTAAGCCCAAGGAAAGGCAATGCCAAAGAATGTTCAAACTACTGCACAATTGCGCTCATCTCACACACTAGCAAAGTAATGCTCAAAATTCTCCAAGCTAGGCTTCAACAGTACGTGAACCAAGCACTTCCAGATGTTCAAACTGAATTTAGAAAAGGCAGAGAAGCCAGAGATCAAACTGCCAACATCCACTGGATCATAGAAAAAGCAAGGGAATTCCAGAAAAATATCTACTATTGCTTATTGACTGTGCTAAAGTCTTTGACTGTGTGGACCACAACAAACTGTAGAAAATTCTTAAAGAGATGGGAATACCAGACCACCTTATCTGCCTCCTGAAGAACCTATATGCAGGTCAAGAAGCAACAGTTAGGACCAGACAAGGAACAATGGACTGGTTCCAAATAGGAAAAGAGTACGTCAAGGCTGTATATTGTCACCCTGCTTATTTAACTTATATGCAGACTACATCATGCAAAATGCTAGGCTGGGTGAAGCGCAAGCTGAAATCAAGACTGCAGAGAGAAATATCAATAACCTCAGAAATGCAGATGATACCGCCCTTATGGCAGAAAGCAAATAGGAACTAAAGAGCCTCTTGATGAAGGAGAAAGAGGAGAGAGACAAAAAGCTGACTTTAAACTCAACATTCAAAAAATGAGGATCATGGCATTCAGTCCAATCACTTTATGACAAATAGATGGGGAAACAATAGAAACAGTGATAGACTTTATTTTCTTGGGCTCCAGAAACACTGTAGATGGTGACTGCAGCCATGAAATTAATAAATGCTTGCTCCTTGGAAGAAAAGCTGTGACAAACCTGAAGTGAAGTGAAGTGAAGTGAAAGGCGCTCAGTCGTGTCCGACTCTTTGAGACCCCATGGACTGAACAGTCCATGGAATTCTCCAGGCCAGAATACTGGAGTGGGTACCCTTTCCCTTCTCCAAGGGATCTTCCCGACCCAGGGATCAAACCCAGGTCTCCTGCATTGCAGGCGGATCCTTTACCAGCTGAGCCACTGGGGAAGCCAGACAATATTAAGAAAACTGAGACATTACCCTGCCAACAAAGGTCCGTCTAGTGAAGGCTATGGTTTTTCCAGTAGTCATGTATGGATGTGAGAGTTGGACTTTAAAGAAGGTTGAGTGCTGAAGAATTGGTGCTTTTGAACTGTGGTGTTGGAGAAGACTCTTGAGAGTCCCTTGGGCTGCAAGGATATCCAACCAGTTAATCCTAAAGGAAATACATCCTGAATATTTATTGGAAGGAATGATGCTGAAACTGAAGCTCCAATACTGTGGCCACCTGTTGTGAAGAACTGACTCATTGGAAAAGACCCTGATGCTGGGAATAATTGAAGATGGGAGGATAAGGGACGAGAGGATGAGGTGTTTGTATGGCATCACCGACTCAATGGACACGAGTTTAAGCAAGCTCAGGGGGATGGTAAAAGACAGGGAAGCCTGGTGTACTGGAGTCCATGGGGTCACATAGTCGGACTCGACTGAGCGGCTGAACAAAATGTCAAATAGTGATTAAATAGCATCAGTCATTGTGAAGCAAAAATTTAGTTTATTGAACCAAAGTAGCAGTGAAATCATTTCAGAGGCAAGTACAGAACATTACATGATTGTAAACACACACAAACATACATACACACAGAAACAATTTCATAAGACCAAGATCTTTGTTACCAAAATGGATTATATTAAATCTTAAAAAATAAACTTTTTAATCTAAAAGCACAACAATAAAATAAAGAAAAAAAATTTAACAGAGTTAAAATTAAACTATGGTTTTGTTTTGATATATTATTGAACTCATTTTTTAAAGCCTTACAAATAAATCTACTCAATTTTAACCAGCTTTGACCACACAATATAAAATTTATTTTCTACAAACCTTCTGCAACTTTCTATATCCATCTAGGTTTTATCTTATTATTTTTCCTTTCTTATTCCAGAATAGCCACTCATTTTTTAGACAAAATTAATTTTTTATTTTTGCAACAGCATATTCTATATTTCTTATATACTGATCATATTTTCTCCCTGTATGTTATAATGCAAAGTTATTTTCCTTTGCTCTTATTGTTTTTAATAACTTTAAGTATTGATTATAAATTTTAAGGGTTAGTAACGTTCACGTGCCAATGAAAATGAGGAAGCAGGCATTTGTGAATTGTCATATATTAGCATTCTATAGTGGAGAAGGCAATGGCAACCCACTCCAGTGTTCTTGCCTGGAGAATCCCAGGGATGGCGGAGCCTGGTGGGCTGCCGTCTATGGGGTCGCACAGAGTCAAACACGAATGAAGCAACTTAGCAGCAGCAGCAGCATTCTATAGTACGTTAGCAAATTCATAAATACACAATTATAAACTTTATAATTCTTCAGTTCAGTCGCTCAGTCATGTCCAACTCTTTGCAACCCCGTGAATCACAACAAACCAGGCCTCCCTGTCCATTACCAACTCCTGGAGTTCACTAAACTCATGTCCATCAAGTCGGTGATGCCATTCAGCCATCTCATTCTCTGTCGTCCCCTTCTCCTCCTGCCCCCAATCCCTCCCAGCATCAGAGTCTTTTCCAATGAGTCAACTCTTCACATGAGGTAGCCAAAGTATTGGAGTTTCAGCTTTAGCATCAGTCCTTCCAATGGACACCCAGGACTGATCTCCTTTAGAATGGACTGGTTGGATCTCCTTGCGGTCCAAGGGACTCTCAAGAGTCTTCTCCAGCACCACAGTTCAAAAGCATCAATTCTTCGGCACTCAGCTTTCTTCACAGTCCAACTCTCACATCCATACATGACCACTAGAAAAACCATAGCCTTGACTAGACAGAACTTTGTTGGCAAAGTAATGTCTCTGTTTTTTAAAATGCTATCTAGGTTGGTCATAACTTTCCTTCCAAGGAGTAAGTGTCTTTTAATTTCATGGCTGCAATCAGCATCCGCAGTGATTTTGGAGCCCCAAAAAATAAAGTCTGACACTGTTTATAATTCTTAGAGATATACTTTTCATATATAATTTTTAATATGGAAAAGACATGTTTAAATGTAGACTCAAATATCTTTGGTCTCTCTGTTAAAAGTGAAAAACAAAAGTGAATATCTTATGTAGTAATTAATATGCCAGGGTTCAAGTAGCTTATTTGGAAATGATTTAAATATATAATGAATACTCTTTAGTCATTACTTAATATAACATAGTATAAACTTATTCATATCTATATAAGTTATTTGTTTTTTTTTAACAATCATGCTTAGATTAGACATCAAGTAGCTAACCACCTTTTAAGTTATAATATTATGTTGACAAGCTTTATAACATTGATATAGAATGAGTTTATATGACTAGTAAAGCCTGGTAGGAGAGGCTGTATGTTTTCATTACATTTAATATTGACATCTCTGAAAACATGTCTGCTTTCATTAAACCAACAATCTTACATTAACCTCCGTTTATCAAAGACTATACCAGATTATGTAAACTTGAAAATCATCTGGTTAGTTTCTATAGTTCTGGGAATTTTAGGAATACTTAATTCCTAGAAATACTTTTTTCTTTAAGTGTATTAAATATAGACTATTAAATATATATGTATTAAATATGTATCTTTTTTTAAATGCCATATGTATATATGTGTGTGTATATATATATACACACACATACATACACAATTTGGGCTTCCCAGGTGACTCAGGGATTAAGAATCCGCCTGCCATGCAGGAGAGGCAAGTTTGATCCCTGGGTAGGAAGATCCCCTGGAGGAGGAAGTGGCAACCCTTTTTTTTTTTTCTCAAGATGATTTTATTTGCATGCTTTAAAAGTCCTTTTAGAGAAGCTATTTTTTTGAGACAGTTTGTCTTTTACAAGCTTCTGAATGCCAACCAAACAATGCATTTTATTGTCTCTAAGAAATGTGAAGTCCACTTTCCTAGGTTTTCCCTTAAGGTAGGTTATCTATTCTAAGTTAATCATTCCCAAAAATGGCCCCTACAATTCCAAATTATCCAAAATTATTCATTTTCCAAATAGGCAAAAGTTGCTGGTCCATAGTGAGTATACATATAACACCCCAGGAGATTTTTTTTTTTTTTAACAGAAGTGGAAAATGTTTTAGACTACTTAGAACCTGTCTTTACATTTAAATTCCCTAAGACATCTTAACTATGAAGGGTCCTGTTTCTTAACAGCTGTTCCAAAACACAGAGATTCACGTTTCCTTCCTTTTGAAGAGAATGGGGTAAATTACCAAGAAGCCTCTGTCAACTAAAAATAGATGTACAACTTAAGAGTTGTGAGTTAAGTTTTATTTGGGGCAAAGTGAGGACTGCAGCCTGGGAGACAGCACGTCAGCTCTGAGACAGTGCTCCAAAGAGGCAGTGGGAGGAAGGTCAATATGTAAGGTTTTGGTGAAGGCAGAGTTCAATACCATTAAGCAGTTATTTTACAAAAGGTTTTCTGCTGGTCATGAGGATCAGACATCACCATAAAGGGATTTGGTGCTTTTCTAGATATGAGGAGATGGAAGGATTGAGACGATAAAATTTGTTGCTAAAAACATCTAACTATCTAAAGACCTGTCCCACCATATTTCCTGGAGCACAGGGTGCCTCACTCCACTTTGAACTTCCTCAGGGGATGTTGAAGGTCAACAGCTGCAGCAGCACAGGGTTCAGTCTCCACAGAGGCAGATGGCAAATGCTCTTGTTGTTCAGTCATTGGCAATGCTCTTGGCAAATCCCAATTTATGATTGACACCTTAGTAAACAAACTACAGATCTGCACAATAAAGTCAGAGCTCAAAATGCAAAGAGAGCAGAGGACTTAACCTCAAACTCCAGGGTCAACAAGAAAGCATTAGAACCTGATTACTCACTGGCCTTGAGGTAATTGGGGGTCTTTTCTGAATCATAACTTCTGACACCAAAAGCTGTCAGAAATCTGTAAATAGCAAAGTTAACCCAACGAGGAGTAATTAGCAAGAGTTTATTGTACACATAAGAACAGTTTGCAAGCTGGGTGTGTTCAAATTCTGAGACTAAAAAGCTCAGCACTCAGGGGCATGATGTCACAAATGAATTAAAAGGGAAAGTGAGGAAGTTGTTTAACTTTTATAATGATTAGTCATTGTAATGGGTGCTTCCTGATGGCAGGAGATTTGTTAAAAGTGATTATCTCAAGGTTTTTAGGAAGATGACTTAGGATTGTCAGAGTAATTTACAAGAAATAACCTAAGTTAAGTTTTGCTTATGTTCATGAAATAAAATAGATATAATTTTGCTTAGGTGGCTTAAATGGTTTTCTTTGCTCAGGGAATTGTCAAGTCTGGTCTTCACTTTTTTTTTTTTTGTCTTTTTTTTTCACTTTTTATTTTCATCACTTTTTATTTTCTGTTCTGTTTTTTTCTTTTTTTTTTTGCTTTTCATGTTTGTTTATTTTTTTCTATATTGTCCTTATGTTCTACAATGTGCATGTAATATTGATGAAATAAAAATACAAACAGTGACATGTGCAAATGCATAAACACACACATCCAAAATCCACACTTATTCATTTCAGAATTAATACTTCTGAGTTAAGTGATCATTTTCAAGGCAGATAACTGGCACAGTGATCTTCAGCTTGTCCTGGCTCATACCACTATTTCACTTGCTTTCCTCTGAACTCTCACTGAATCTTTCCCAAACAAGCGTTCTGAGGAGTGCTAAACATTCTGTTTTATTTATTTATTTTTTTTTTAATTTTTATTAAAAAAGCACAAATGCAAAGAAATGAACAGAGGAAAATTTATGCGTCGAACCTGGACTGGTCACTTATGATAATATACATGCTACAATTCCATTCTCCCCAATCATTCCACCTTCACCCTCTCCCACAGAGTCCCAAAGACTGTTCTAAATGCCTATGTCTCTTTTGCAGTCTCTTATACAGGGTTCAGGTTACCATTTTTCTAAATTCCATATATATGCGTTAATATACAGTATTGATGTTCTTCTTTCTGGCTTACTTCACTCTGTATAATTGGCTCCAATTTCATCCACCTCATTAAAACCGATTCAAATGCATTCTTTTTGATGGCTGAGAAATACTCCATTGTGTATATGTACCAAAGCTTTCTTATCCATTCATCTGCAGATGGACATCTAGGTTGCTTCCATGTCCTGGCTATTATAAACAGTGCTGCAATGAACATTGGAGTACATGTGTCTCTTTCAATTCTGGTTTCCTCGGTGTGTATGCCCAGGAGTGCGATCGCTGGATCATATGGCAGTTCTATTTCCAGTTTTCTGAGGAATCTCCACACTGTTCTCCATAGTGGCTGTACTAGTTTGCATTCCCACCAACAGTGTAAGAGGGTTCCCTTCTCTCCACACCCTCTCCAGCATTTATTGCATGTAGACTTTTGGATAGCAGCCATTCTGACTGGTGTGACATGGTATCTCATTGTGGTTTTGATTTGCATTTCTCTGATGATGAGGGATGTTGAGCATTTTTTCATGTGTTTGTTAGCCATCTTTATGTCTTCTTTGGAGAAATGTCTGTTTAGTTCTTTGGCCCATTTTTTGATTGGGTCACTTAGTTTTCTGGAATTAAGCTGCAGGAGCTGCTTGTATAATTTGGAGATTAATCCTTTATCAGTTGCTTCATTTGCTATTATTTTCTCCCATTCTGAAGGCTGTCTTTTCACCTTGCTTAGAGTTTCCTTTGCTGTGCAGAAGCTTTTGATTTTAATTAGGTCCCATTTCTTTCTTTTTGCTTTTATTTCCAATATTCTGGGAAGTGGGTCTTGGAGGATCCTGCTGTGATTTATGTCGGAGAGTGTTTTGCCTACGTTCTCCTCTAGGAGCATTATAGTTTCTGGTCTTACATTTAGATCTTTAATCCATTTTGAGTTTATTTTGGTGTATGGTGTTAGGAAGTGTTCTAGTTTCATTCTTTTACAAGTGACTGACCAGTTTTCCCAGCACCACTTGTTAAAGAGACTGTCTTTTCTCCATTTTATATTCTTGCCTCCTTTGTCGAAGATAAGGTGTCCATAGGAGCGTGGGTTTATCTCTGGGCTTTCTATTTTGTTCCATTGATCTATATTTCTGTCTTTATGCCATTACCATACTGTCTTGATGACTGTGGCTTTGTAATAGAGCCTGAAGTCTGGCAGGTTAATTCCCCCAGTTCCATTCTTCTTCCTCAAAATTGCTTTGGCTATTCGAGGTTTTTTGTATTTCCATACAAATTGTGAGATTATTTGTTCTAGTTCTGTGAAAAATATTGTTGGTAGCTTGATAGGGATTGCATTGAATGTATAAATTACTTTGGGTAGTATACTCATTTTTACAATATTTATTCTTCCAATCCACGAACACAGTATATTTCTCCATCTATTCGTGTCCTCTTTGATTACTTTCACTAGTGTTTTATAGTTTTCTATGTACAAGTCTTTTGTTTCCTTTGGTAGATATATTCCTAAGTATTTAATTGTTTTCGTTGCAACAGTGAATGGAATAGTTTCCTTAATTTCTCTATTTTCTCATTATTAGTGTATAGGAATGCAAGGGATTTCTGTGTGTTGATTTTATATCCTGCAACTTTACTGTAATCATTGATTAGCTCTAGTAGTTTTCTGGTAGAGTCTTTAGGGTTTTCTGTGTAGAGGATCATGTCATCAGCGAACAGTGAAAGCTTTACTTCTTCTTTTCCAATTTCTATTCCTTTTATGTCTTTTTCTGCTCTGATTGCTGTGGCCAAAACTTCCAGAACTATGTTGAATAGTAGAGGTGAGAGTGGGCACCCTTGTCTTGTTCCTGACTTTAGGGGAAATGCTTTCAGTTTTTCATCATTGAGGATAATGTTTGCTGTGGGTTTGTCATATATAGCTTTTATTATGTTGAGGTATGTCCCTTCAATTCCCACTTTCTGGAGGGTTTTTATCAAAAATGGATGTTGAATTTTGTCGAAGGCTTTCTCTGCATCTATTGAGATAATCATATGAAGAAATAACCTAAGTTAAGTTTTGCTTATGTTCATGAAATAAAATAGATATAATTTTGCTTAGGTGGCTTAAATGGTTTTCTTTGCTCAGGGAATTGTCAAGTCTGGTCTTCACTTTGTATTTAATTTTAATACAAAAAAATAGAAGTAGGTAAAATATTCAAAGTAATTGGTTGAGCATAAGTTTGATTTGTCAACTAAACTTTTATAGGAAATCATGATTTGCATGGATTCACATTACTTTCATTTATTTAGAGAATATTTATTATGTGCTTACAATATGCTGGGACTTCCCTGTGGCTCAGATGGTAAAGCATCTGCCTACAGTGCAGGAGACCTGGGTTCAATCCCTGGGTCGGGAAGATCTCCTGGATGGAGAAGGAAATGGCAACCCACTCTAGTATTCTTGCCTGGAAAATTCCATGGATAGAGGAGCCTGGTAGGTTACAGTCCATGGGACTGCAAAGAGTCGGACACTACTGAGCAACTTCACTTGCACTTGCACTTACAATATGCTGGGCCCTGGGGTAATATACATATATATGTAATACTGCATACCAAAGAATCATAGATGAGTATAGACTATCAGAATATAAAAGATTGATAATGTTTTATAATTATGATAGCAAATATGTCTGAAATATGGTACTTTTAGAAATAGAATGTAGTTCAGCATAATTAGATCTATCAATTGATTTTTAGGATTATCTTATAGATTTATACATATAGAAAGAGAATAGATGCTAACATATTTACGTACCTTTGAGTTTCAAATGCAGGCACGCTTAGTGTTTTTTACTATATTCTGCTTGCTTTTATTTATTGCTCTATGAAACAGGCACATTTGGTATCCATTCATGTGGGCAGCCGTGGTCCATAGGAACCCAGTTTAATCCTTTCGTTTGATCAAATATATAAGTTACTTCAACTTTAATAAGAAAACAATCATAAAATATGACTGGATAACACAAAACACGTAAGTTGGTATTAATAAATAGTAGTAAATATTAACTTGAAAGAATACCATATTATTAAATTGCTAAATTATAACAAAAAAAACAACACAAAGTGGTAAATAGAAAAAGGTAGGGTGTAGTCATTCTCATGTGATATATTCAGGAAAATAAATCATTACAATGCAGTTTAAAAAAATATCATGTCATTCATTTGACAAAATATTTTTGAGAATCTGATATATGCCAAGTACTTCTGTAGATTCTGGACATACAAAGTAAAAATAACTATAATCCACCATATGGTCTTTTCATCTCATTCACTAATGATAACTATAAGTTGTAGGCCTTGTCATTATCCCTACTCTACAGATGTCACAATAAGTGCTCAGTGTCCCCCAAGCTAGTCTGGTGAGACCAAACATGTTAACACATCACACACCTCAACCAGGTACAGTGTTAGAGTGATTATCTCTATCTGAAAGGTGCAAAAAAGGCAGTGATACTTTCATTTCATTGCAAAACAGATTGGAAGAGAGGTGTGCAGAAAGAATCACAGTTAATACCAACTCTCTGACCCGACTATTTTCTAAAATCCAAGTAAAAAATATATTTTAATTAAAAGAGAAAGGAAAGTGAAAAAGATAGTAGGCAGCTTTGGTAAATTTTGATTGTTCTATTAAGGTTTAATGCTTTAGAGAATGAATGAGTTTAAATTTCATTTTATCATATTGCCTCTGAACTATCACACTGAGATCTTAAAAATTTAATTTTTTTTTCCCTGAAACTAACTAAACTTTAGGGAGACCGAAATTTATTTTTATTACCAACTACATATGCTGGTAAAGACCCAAATTAACAAAGAAGAAAACTGATTTATGGTGCTGCATTCTAGTATTACCTACTAATCAAATGTAGAAACTCTTACAAAAGGAAAACATATTGAATAAGCACAGCGCTAGCCATCTAATTCTGAAAGGTGGGGTGGAAGTCATCTGATCTTTCTGTACAGGCTTTTGTAGAACTGTCCATCCAGGAGGCATATTCATAGCCCTTTAACAAGCATACATGATGATTAAAAACAGCAAGGTTTCCACCTGCATAGCAAGGTTATCTTGGGTATGGAGATAACCACTTTTAGCTGACTCCAGGGTACTCTTGAAAACAATGTAATTGCACTGTGGAGTCTATATTTGTTTATCTTACCATGCAGTTGAAATAGAGCTGACATACTACTCTGGTGCTTACTTGCCCTACATTCTTAGTGAACTATATGTTATATTTCCAAGTTTCACAGATAATGTTTAGCATTGTTTGTCTCATTATCTTTCATTGAGTAATCACTTATTGGATGTCTTCCAGGTATCCAGAATAGGCACTTGTGTAAGCAGTATTACAGGAAATTTAGAACTTAAAATTTCACTCAGAACTAATAGAGATTAATAAATTATAAGTTGCATCTTACTAATAAGTTCCTGACTGTTATTTCTCAGGAATATGGACATCATGAATCCTAATAACTCACACTTCACATCAAAGGGTTGATGAACTAACATCACATTTCTCAATGATTCTGGATTTGTTAACTTACTATAGAAGAAAACAACAGTGTGCCCTTAACTCATAGTTGATTTTACTAGCAGTCTTGCCCAGGAAGAGTTAATAAAACTTACTTTTGATAAAAGTGCTCAATAACTGAATAGTCAGTTGAGGAATTTCATTCAAAAGATAATCTTTAGGCTGAAAGGGAAGAAAATGCTGTGAAGGGCATAACCATGTTTTCAATAGAGAATATTTTTAAAATTAGAGAAAAAAAAATGTCTGTCTTCCTTTTGTTTAAATGTTTCATGAGAAAGAAGAGTACTGAAAGTGTGGGTAAAGTGTTCTTCTATGTTAGTTTTCATAAAATCTACTGGCAACATATTCTGCCATAAGATTCACAACGTTTGTAAGAAGTCCAGTATGATAATATATATAGTTAATAATATTGAATACATGTTATAAAAATTCATATCTAATTAACTCTTGGCATGTCCTTCAAAGAGAAATAGCCTTTGAAGTCTATTCAAATGATAGATACATTTGAAGACTTTCATTGAGGATTATTGGTTGTAATTTTATTCTCAATGCTTTTAAATGTTTTCCTCTCTTTTTTATTATTCCAAGTAGAAATTAGATTTTCTAAGGAGGCAATACTGAGGTAATTATTACACATGAGCTCTAATGTTAAGGCTAATATTTCTGGTTCTAGGTATTTTTGCTTTGGCATCTTTGTTTTGAAAGATAAATAACTGGTTGACAGTTTTTGATTTGACAGTTGGGTTTCAAATGCATGAACATTTCTTCTAGTTAGTGACATTGTGGATGGTTTTATTGAGTTGATAGATGATGATGATTTGAAAGTTATGACCAACCTAGATAGCATATTTAAAAGCAGAGACATTACTTTGCCAACAAAGGTTCGTCTAGTGAAGACTATGGTTTTTCCAGTAGTCATGTATGGATGTGAGAGTTAGACGGTGAAGAAAGCTGAGCACCGAAGAACTGATGCTTTTGAACTGTGGTATTGGAGAAGACTCTTGAGAGTCCCTTGGACTGCAAGGAGATCCAACCAGTCCATTCTAAAGGAGATCAATCCTGGGTGTTCATTGGAAGGACTGATGCTAAAGCTGAAACTGCAATACTTTGGCCACCTCATGCGACGAGTTGACTCACTGGAAAAGACTCTAATGCTGGGAAAGTTTGGGGGCGGGAGGAGAAGGGGACGACAGAGAATGAGATGGCTGGATGGCATCACCGACTCTGTGGACATGGGTTTGAATGAACTCTGGGAGTTGGTGATGGACAGGGAGGCCTGGCGTGCTGTGATTCATGGGGTCGCGGAGAGTCAGACACGACTGAGCGACTGAACTGAATTGAACTGATTTTACTGTATCAAGCTATTTATGTAGATATTTTGTGATTTCTATGTCCTTTTATACTCATGGATGCTGTTTTTTTCCTATAATGAACACACATGTTTTATGATGGGGGTGAGGTTGACTTTGTAAATATTTGAAGGAGACCAACTTTAGTAGCATATGAAGTATTAGTCAGGACGGTCCTGCTCAAAACCCTCCAATGACTTCTAGCCTCACTGTGGATGAGATTTGAAATCCTTACACACCTAACACCTGCCCCATTCATTCTCCAACCTCTACAATGTCCATCACCACCTGTAAGACCTTGCTGTTTTAACATTGGCTTTGTTTCTTCTTTGTGTGCCTGTCTCCAGCCTCAGGAAGTTTGCTCTTCTGATTCCTCTACCTGGTGTTATGTTCTGTCATGTTCTATGCACAGTTGTAGTAGTAGTTCAGTCGCTCAGTCGTGTCCGACTCTTTGCAATCCCATGGACTGCAGCACGCCAGGCCTCCCTGTCCACCACCGACTCCAGGAACTTGCTCAAACTCAAGTCCATTGAGTCAGTGATGCCATCCAACCAACTTATCCTCTGTTGTCCCCTTCTGCCTTCAATCTTTTCCAGCATCAGGATCTTTTCCAATGAGTCAGTTCTTCACAACAGGTGGCCAAAGTATGGAGCTTCAGCTTCAGCATCAGTTCTTCCAGTGAATATTCAGGGTGTATTTCCTTTAGGATTAACTAGTTTGATCTCCTTGCAGTCCAAGGGACTCTCAGTTCACCACAGTTCAAAAGCATCAATTCTTCAGTATTTAGCTTTCTTTATGGTCCAACACTCACATACATACATGACTACTGGAAAAACCATAGCTTTGACTAAAAGGACCTTTGTTGGCAAAATAATGTCTTTGCTTTTTAATATGCTGTCTAATACTCTGGCCTGGAAAATCTCATGGACAGAGGAGCCTGGTAGGCTGCAGTCCCTGGGGTCTCTGCGAGTCAGATACGACTGAGCGGCTTCACTTTCACTTTTCACTTTCATTCATTGGAGAGGGAAATGGCAACCCACTCCAGTGTTCTTGCCTGGAGAATCCCAGGGACGGGGCAGCCTGGTGGGCTGCGGTCTATGGGGTCGCACAAAGTCGGACATGACTGAAGCGATTCAGCAGCAGCAGCAGGTTGGTCATAACTTTTCTTCCAAGGAGCAAAAGCGTCTTTTAATTTCCTGGCTGCAGTTACCATCTGCAGTGATGTTGGAGCCCAAGAAAATAAAATCTCTTACTCTTTCCATTGTTCCCCATCTATTTGCTATGAAATCATGCTCAGTGCCTAAATGCTCAGTGCTCTTAAATGTCTTTCCTGGCCTAAACAATATTGTAAAATTCCAGCTTGCATTCCCCGTTTCCCTTTCTTGCTTAATTTTTCTCCCAGCACTTATCACCATCTAACATGTTCATATTTTATGTCTGAATTCCCTTCTGGTCATTTGCATACAAACTCAAGGAAGGCAAGGAATTTAGTCTTTTTTTCCCCCCAGCTGGTCATAAGCAGACACTCAGTATCCTCTGAATGAAGGATGCCAGGGACTTGCAAAGCACAAGGCAGATGTCACTTTTCAGGAATGCCACGCTTAGGTTAATTTTAATCCCTGATACAAGATCTGGAAAATCACTTCTAAGAGATTGTAACAGGCAAACATTAGCTCACAGAAAAAGGCAAATTGATTGAAGGAAATTAAACCAACAAGCGTAGACATTCTGTTTCAGGTCACATTAAATCAAAGTCCAAGCAGTAAACACTCCCTCAAAGTGCTTCTCAAACTTTTCATATTGTGTCACCTATAGAAATTGAAGATATTTGAATAGCATATTGGGTTGAGTGGACAAAGTTTGCTTGTGTCCAAAAGCTACTTCCTCAAGACGTTCCTTTGTGACAGGTATCTCATCACACTTGTAATAAACTCTGAGATAATTAATCTGGTTTATAACCCTTAGGTGATCTCATTCCTGCTTTTTTTTTTTTAATTTTGTTACTCAAATATAGTTGACTTACAGTAATGTGGTAATTTCAGCTGTATAGCAAAGTGATTCGGATAAACATATATATTGTTGTCTGTCACCAAGTCCTGTCCTACTTTTCGTGACCCTATGGACTTCAGCATACCAGGCTTCTTTGTGCTCCACTATCTCCCAGAATTTGCTCAAATTCATTTCCATTGAGTCAGTGATGCTATCTGACTATCTCATTGTCTGCTGCCCCCTTATCCTTGCACCTTCAATCTTTCCCGGAATCAGGGTCTTTGCAGCGAGTTGGCTCTTCGCATCAGGTGGCCAAAGTTTTGGAGCTTCAGCAACCATCCTTCCAATGATTATTCAGGGTTGGTTTCCTTTAGGATTGACTGGTTTGATCTCCTTGGATAATCTTCTCCAGCACCACAATTTGAAAACATTGATTCTTTGATGCTCAGCCTTCTTTATGGATCATCTCTCAGATCTGTATAGGACTACTGGAAAAACCATAACTTTGGCTATATGGACCTTTGTCAGCCAAGTGATGTCTCTGCTTTGTAATACACTGTCTAGTTTTGTCGTAGCTTTCCTTCCAAGGACCAAGTGTCTTAATTTCATGGCTGCAGTGATTTTGGAGCCCAAGAAAATAAAATCTGTTACTGTTTCCACTTTTATCCCTTCTGTCTTCTATCTGCCAGAAATGATAGGACCAGATGCCATGATCTTTGTTTTTATAAGTTGAGTTTTAAATCAACATTTTCACTCACCTCTTTCACCTTCATCAAGAGGCTCTTTAGTTTCTCTTCATTTTCTTCAATTAGAGTGGGATCATGTGCATATCTGAGGTGTTGATATTTCTCCTAGTAATCTTGACATATACATATATATGTAACCTTTTTTATATTGCTTTCCATTATGACTTATCATAGGATATTGAATATGGTTCTCTGTGCTATATAGCAGGACCATGTTGTTTATCCATCTTATGTATATGTATAAATGTACCACATCTTTATCCATTCATCTGTTGACAGACATTTAGGTTGCTTCTGTATCTTGGCTATTGTGAATAGTGCTAATATGAACAAAGGGATACATGTAACTTTTTGAATTAGAATTTTGTCTGGATAATGCCCAGGAGTGGGATTGCTGGATTTTACAATAATTCAGAAGTAAACCCACACGCCTACGGTCGAATAATCTTTGACAAAGGAAGCAAGAATATTAAACAGGAAAAAGACAGTCTCTTTAGTAGGTGATTTTAGAGAAGTTGGACAGCTTCATGTGAAGCAATGCAGTTAGAACACACCCTCTCACCATACACAAAAATAAACTCAAAATGGCTTAAAGACTTAAACATAAGACATGACATCATAATATTGCTAGGAAAAATCATAGGCAAAACATTCTCTGATATAAAGTATAAAATTGTTTTCTTAGGTTGGTCTCCCAACATAATAGAAATAAAACAAAAATAAACAATTAGGACCTAATCAAACTTAGAAGGTTTTATACAGCAAATGAAACCATAAACAAAAAGAAAAGATAGTCTACAGAGTGGGAGAAATTATTTGCAAATAACACAGTCGATACAGGGCTTAATTTCAAAAATATACAAACAACCCATACAACGGAACAACAAAAGAACAGCCTAATCAAAAAATGGGCAGAAGACCTAAATAGACATTTCTCAAAGAAGGAATACAGATGGTCAATAGATTCATGGAAAGATGCTCAACATTTCTAATTATTGGAGAAATGCAAATCAAAACCACATTATAGTACTACCTCACACTGGTCTGAATGGTCATCATTAAAAACTCTACAAATAACCAGTGTTGGAAAGGATATGGAGAAGGGGCACCCTCCTACACTATGGTGTGAATGTAAGCTGGTACAGCCACTCTCTGATTCCTGGTTTTAAACTGACAGTGTCTCATGGTGAAAAATCTTTTTGTTTCTTCAGATATTGAGGTAACACTCAGCCTAACAGATCATTACATATTGACACATAAAATGGTCAAAACTAGGACATCTGTCTTGGTTCCTGAAAATAATAAATTAAATTTGCACCTGCAGGGAGCTTTAAAAAGTCATATACACCCATTTGGGAAAAATAGAGAATTGTGTCTTACACTTTGAAGAGGCACCTTGAGTTACTTGAAAAAGCTTCTAAATTAGTTAGGGGACCTACAAATTCTAGTACCTAATTAAGAGCACCTGTTGGACACTTTTGTGGAATCCTTCGGGGCTATATTTGAAAATCTGTCAAGTTTTATTTAATGTTTAAGACCCGTGAATTTTCTCTGTATTAGAAATAATCCTTATTTTATGCTCGCTTTACAATTCAAATGTAAAGTACATACACAGGCAAAGCAACTGCCCATTAAAGTAACTGTTAATCTCTGCCACACAAGCTTGCTTTGCTAAGATTTATAAGTAACCAGTCCTCTGCTGGTTTCCTTATCTTCTTTCTAAATTCTGTAAGGAGCTGGGGGAAAGAAAAAGGGTAACATGGCTCAACTCTTGTCCTTCAAAATTCTGTGGCTGTCTTCTGGTTATATTCCATGTGGTTTTCCTCTCTTCCCCTTGGGTAAGGTCTGTCCAGGATCAATAACTGGCATGTCTGTTTGAATGTATAGTAAACCTTTGTTTTCTTTGCACTAGAGCTCTGGGGCAGGTAGTGTAATTGCAGTACGTCACTGTAGTTCAGCCACTTTGCTGGGTTCTGCTTGCCAACCTAAAAGGCAAGCCTCCATCCTTCCGTCCCTGTTTATATTTAGATTATTAAAGTGTAAGCCTCAAAAAGTTAAAAACATATCATCATACAATGATAAAATGAGTGCCTAGCAAATATTTTATTCAATACAATAATAATGTTATCAATGAGATGTTAAAACTGTTGCAAATTGAAGAATGTTAGAATAAGATTGTTAGGGTTATCTATCCATTGGGCAGAAATTATTGGCATCTCTCCTATAAACACTCTATGATAACATCTGCTTCTACAGAATTATAAAACAGCCTCATCAATAGGGAAGTAGGAGCACCATGCATAGAGCTACCTGGTAGGAACACCCAATAACCTCTTCACCTATTTCCAACATCTATATTGTATTTTCTGAGGTCATGTCATCCTCAAACAGCTCCCTAAAATTATTTTTGAAGAATATAGACTGTTAGATTTTTAGCTTCTTGTTTGGAACTGATCATTAACATTTGAAAACTTCTTTGTCATTGTTGCTGTTTCTCAATACTCTTCCTAGAGTTAGTTCTTAACTCCTTGCTCTCCTAGGTGCTAGTCCTGACAATAACAAATACAGACTCCAGAACCAAATGGCCAGCCCTGATGGCCTTAACCAAATACACAGAGCGCTTTCAGAGTTGATTCTGAGAAATACACTGCACAATCTGCCTTTGAACATTTCATTGGTGTTTTTGTTAGGCATTTTACTCATCTTTTTGCCATAATAATAATGCATTACAAACTTCCCCAAAACCCAATGGCAACAAACATTCATTTCTTTGCTTATGGGTTTGTGATTTCCCTCTGGTTGTGCTGAGTCCTACTGTGATTTACTGGATTTGATTCCAGGCTGAGGTTCCGCTGCTTCCTCATTTTTCTTGAACTGGGGGCCATTCAGGGCATTGGGTGCTAGACCACCAAAGGGCAGAACTGTATCAAACTGCATGATTATTGCATCATGTTTCATAGGATCCCCTTAACCCAGGAGAGTTTCTGATTAAAGTCAACATCCATAGAATAGGAAGTATACGTTATCCAAGGTGGGAAGAGGAGAAAAGTTAATGCTGTGTGTGTGAAAGTCGCTCAGTCGTGTCCGACTCTTTGCGACCCCACGGTCTGCAGCACGCTAGGCCTCCCTGTCCATCACCAACTTCCAAAGTTTATTCATGCTCATGTCCATTGAATCAGTGATGCCCTCCAACCATCTCGACCTCTGTTGTTTCCTTCTCCTCCTGCCTTCAATCTTTCCCAGCATCAGGGTCTTTTCAAAACAGTCAACCCTTCCCATCAGATGGCCAAAGAATTGGAGCTTCAGCTTCAGCATCAGTGCTTCCAAAGAATATTCAGGACTGATTTCCTTTAGGATGGACTGGTTGGATCTTATTGCAGTCCAAGGGACTCTCAAGAGTCTTCTCCAACACCACAGTTCAAAAGCATCAATTCTTTGGTGCTAGGAGATCAATCCTGGGTGTTCATTGGAAGGACTGATGCTAAAGCTGAAACTCCAATACTTTGGCCACCTCATGCGACGAGTTGACTCACTGGAAAAGACTCTGATGCTGGGAAGGATTGGGGGCGGGATGAGACGGGGACGACAGAGAATGAGATGGCTGGATGGCATCACCGACTCGATGGAGGTGAATTTGAGTGAACTCCGGGAGTTGGTGATGGACAGGGAGGCCTGGCGTGCTGTGATTCATGGGGTCGCAAAGAGTCGGACATGACTGAGCAACTGAACTGAACTGAAGCTTTCTTTATAGTCCAACTTTATAGTCCAACTCTCACATGTATGGAGTTTATAGTCAACTCCATACATGACCACTGGAAAAACCATAGCTTTGACTAGACGGACTTTTGTTGGCAAAGTAATGTCTCTGCTTTTTAATATGCTGTCTAGGTTGGTCGTAACTTTTCTTCCAAGGAGTAAGCGTCTTTTAATTTCATGGCTGCAATCACCATCTGCAGTGATTTTGGAGCCCAGAAAAATAAAATCTGCCAGTTTCCTCAACTATTAGCTTTTGCTTTAGGTGTCATATAAAAAAAAAGAAAAGCATTTTCAAAACCCACATCAAAGAGCTTTTTCCTCTGTTTTCTTCCAGGAGTCTTTTAATTTCATGGATGCAGTCACCATCTCAGTGATTTTGGAGCCCACAAAAATAGTCTGTCACTGTTTCCACTGTTTCCCCATCTATATGCCATGAAGTGATGGGACCAGATGCCATGATCTTAGTTTTCTTAATGTTGAGTTTTCAGCCAACTTTTTCACTCTCCTCTTTCATTTTCACTGAGAGGCTCTTTAGTTCTTTGCTTTACAGATATGTATTTATGAGATATATATTCCTAATATACCAATTCCTAGGTAATATATCTTAAATATGCACTACCTGGGGTCAAATTTTTATAAAAAGAATCTTTTAAGATTCTAGATGGATATACATAAGTTAATAGTAATATTTCTATTTCTTGAACACATCCTTCATGCTAAGTGCCTGGTACTTGGTCAGATGTGAGAATGCATGTTTTCTCTGATGCTAAAAACAAGCTACCAACTAAATTATTATAGATAAACAAACTGAGATTCACAGAAGGTACATTACCCAAAGTTCACACCCATTAGTAAGAGGCAGACCTGACTTTTTTAAATTTATAATTTACTTCTGTCAGGCATTGTACTAAAGGTTTAGAGGTCTTGCACCATTTGATTCTAAAAGTAACAGTAGTAGAGGCCCCTACTTTTTTATGAGAAAGCTAGACTTAGTAGGATTACTAACATGCCAAAGACAAATTAGGCATTGTGTCCTGGAACTTCAGTATATAATCCATGATCAGATTGAAGAACAGATCTCAAATTCTTAATGAAGTTCGTCTTCTGGGGCTGTTTTTTGTTCTTCACTGGTAGCAATCTACCTTGTCTACTTCAATCAATCTGTGTCTTGACCTTAAATCAGGGTACCTCTCTTGCTGCCTGTGACTTCTGATCTCTTCACCTTAATTTTGCCTTTTGATGCAGACTCTTTGTACTCTGATCTCCCTTCCATTTTGCTGTCTGCTTCAGACTAATAAGCCAGTTCAGACTATTGATCATACCTTTTGCTTCAGCATTAGATTTGCCTGTGCTTTTCTCTAAATTGTGTTCCAGCATGACAGCTCAACAAAAATGCCTCAATCCTATCACTTGAAGATAAGAAAATAGCTTTTCTTTGTAATAATTGGACACTTAATGCTGTGAGTTAGAATGGAAAGATACCTGAAATTGTATTTCATAGAGTATGTCTATTCATATTGTTTTCATTAATCATTCAGTTTTTTTAAAGGTTTCATTTAATGCTTTTATATGCAAAACACTGAAAAGCACAGTTCAAGAGTATGTATAGAGTTGAAAATTGCACTTTACTCAGAAATATATATACCCCCATTAAGATAATGATACTAGAGAAACTACACAGCAAAGTAAAAAGCCTGTTTCTAACCTTTACATTTCTCCTTTCACCACAGTAGACACCTTTGATCCCTCATTCTGATTGGTGTCTTGTCAACTTTTATCTATTGCCCCTATTTCTGTTCCACCCAGACTCATCACTGGGTTCAGTGTTAACTCCTACCTGGAAGTTCAGTTGCACCTCACCCAATCCTCAGCCAATCTAGACTGAAGTGAGAAACAGATTTGTCTGATCTGCACCCTCACTGCTGACCAGTGGACTTTCATTTTGAGTGTGTCAAAGATTTACCTGCTTGCTCACTTAATCACCATGCAACCTGCATTTCAAATTACATCTTCTACTTATAGCACTGCTTGCATTGTCAGCCCCTCTAGCTCTAAAATTATGTATAGTGTCTGTGCTATCACTGAAAACAGAGCCAATGTTGACTTTGGACTCTGGATGTCATCTCTATAGGCCATGGTGCATTGATGAACTGAGTTTTCCTAATAGTGCCTCTGGGCTCTGTGATAGTGGTTTAGTCGTTAAATTGTGTCTGACTCTTGCGACCCCATGGACTGTAACCCACCAGCCTCCTCTGTCCATGGGATTTCCCAGGCAAGAGTATTGGAGTGAGTTGCCATTTCCTTCTCTAGGAGATCTTCCCAACCCGGGAATCAAATCCAACTGAGCTATGAGAGAAGCCCCACTTCTGGGCTCTACTTTCTTCCATTATTTTTGTTATTCATCCGCTTCCCAGGTTCAAATTGTTTACCTGTCACCATTTCCTCCCTAGTCAGAGTTCACCTTCCCAGTAACAGCATTCTGATACTCCTCAATCTATCGAGTATTGATCAAATACTTCTGCCTAATTCCATTATAAACCTTCTAGTTTGACCCATTTCTCGTACTCATATATACATATTTAAACATATGTATCACTAGATAACAACTATGGACCATACAACAACCAAAAATAATTAATCATTATGCCGTCCAATCCACCTTTCAGCTTTTTACCTTACAAATGGGAGATGTAGCTCCATGTTTGTATTTAAATTATCTGTGTTAGTAAGTATATACGTATGAAATTTACAACAAATAGAACCATTTCTGTAAGCAAAAAACCCTGGTTCAAGTGAATATTGAGTATTAGTAGGCTTTATGCTTTAAGTAGTGCTAATTTAAGAATGTTAATACATCATTGACAGATTATACAAATTAGATTTCAGAACAACATTTCTTAAATTGTCCATGTGAACTGTGGGCTAAAATGTTGACATTCATAAATATAAAAAGCATACATATATTTGTTAAATTACCCGTCAGCATAGTAGAAAAGCATTGCAACTACTAAAGATTAGAATATACATAATTGGCTTTAGTATCAATATGATATAGAATGATCTTAATTCACTTGACTGATCTGAAACTTAAAAACTGATTCCTGAAATTAACTTGGATAGATCCTTTTCTCTGTTAGCCTGATGGCACTAACAGGAAAAATATCAGAAGAGTCAATACTCACAATGATTAGATAACCTCATTTCAGGAAAAACCATTGTTTAAAGTCCTTGTTCCTTGTGCAGATTTTCAGTGCTAATGAGAATTCTCATTCGTTTCTCACAACCTATGAGAAAAGTTTTGTCCCGTTTTGAGAAGAAGCTGGAATTTAGAGTAGTTCAATAATTTGTCCATGGCTGCTAAGTAGTGGAACCAGGAATAAGCCCCAAGTGTTGTTCATCGCTGAGTGCTCTGCAACATTTACATTCCCTCAAACTCTCAATTATATTGCAGTGCTAAAAAGAAAAAAGCCCTTTCCCAAGATAAAAAATAAAAAAAAAAAATAGTAAGGTAAATATGAGCATCAGAAATGGAGCACGTAAAATTATTGATTTATCCTTTTGTTGTAAAGCTGAAATGATGACATTTGCCAAATCATAGGCAAAACCATGAATAAGAACTTATTATTACTTCTGAATTTAATGTACTATTTAAACAAATGAAAGAATATTATTTTGACTGCATTGACTTAATTTTTAGATAGGAGTATCTTTAATCAAAATTCAGTCTGACAGTAAATAAAAGGAATTATAGTGTCAGTGAGTCTGTGTGAGTCCTTGTGTCATCGTTCAGGGCACTGTTTTTTTTATGCAAGGACAAAAATCTTTGCATCTGGGGAAAAAAACCAAAACAACAACTTTTTTTTTTTTTTTAATTAAAAAGGAAAATAAAAGATTGAGGTCTTTCTGCTGCTGCTGCTGCTAAGTCACTTCAGTCGTGTCCAACTCTGTGCGACCCCATAGACGGCAGCACACCAGGCTCCCCCGTCCCTGGGATTCTCCAGGCAAGAACACTGGAGTGGGGTGCCATTTCCTTCTCCAATGCATGAAAGTGAAAAGTGAAAGTGAAGTCACTCAGTCGTGTCCAACTCTTCGTGACCTCATGGACTGCAGCCTACCAGGCTCCTCCGTCCATGGGATTTTCCAGGCAGGAGTACTGGAGTGGCGTGGCATTGCCTTCTCTTAGTGTTACTTAAATTAAGATCAAGGTAAGAAACACTGTAAAAAAAAATTACAAAAGTGCTATTTGTTTCCTAAAAACAGTGATTTCTATTAAAAAGATGTAAGAACTGGGGAAAAGAAAAGGAATAGTTGAAGTTCTAAATATTTGTATGCTTTCCTCATTTCCAAGAATGTATCTCAGTGGCCACTTTGCTAACATATTTAACTGAATATAACCACATTATCGGAGAAGGCAATGGCAAGCCACTCCAGTACTCTTGCCTAGAAAATCCCATGGATGGAGGAGCCTGGTAGGCTGCAGTCTGTGGGGTCGCTAAGGGTCAGACGCGACTGACTGACCTCACTTTCACTTTTCACTTTCACACATTGGAGAAGGAAATGGCAACCCACTCCAGTGTTCTTGCCTGGAGAATCCCAGAGACGGGGGAGCCTGGTGGGCTTCCGTCTATGGGGTTACACAGAGTCGGACACGACTGAAGTGACTTAGCAGCAGCAGCAGCAGCAACCACATTATGGTTTCCCAGGTGGCATTGATGGTAAAGAACACACCTGCCAAATGCAGGAGACATAAGAGACAAAGATTTGATCCCTGGGTTGGGAAGATCCCCTGAAGGAGGGCATGGAGAACTATTGCAGTATTCTTATCTGGAAAATTACATGGACAGAGGTTTCTGGTGAGCTACAGTCCATAGGGTCGCAAAGAGGAAGACAAGACTGAAGTGGCTTAGTGTACGCATATGAATGTACACACGCAAACACATACAAACAACCACGTTACATCAGGGATAAATATAGGATTGGTAACAGGCACTTGAAATATGTAATATTTAAGCAAACAATATATTGGAATGTACATATAGATGACATAATGTTAAGTACAGTAACAGAAAAAGACAAGATATCTTAGGGCCCTACTGTCCAATTTCTAGGTAGTATTACAGGCATAAAAGGACTGTTTTTCTATGCTGACTGTAGCCAGAGTGTGCATATTTTTAATATAAGGCTATTTTAAAATGTATTTATTCACTTTTGGATAATGAAAAATTCTACTAGTAACTGAAGGCAGTTTATTAGCATTAATAATAATACAGCCAGAGTAGCATGAAAGGAACAAATTATAACATGAATTTGGGTAATTATATATCATTCTATTTTAGAGAGATAGAAAGCATTTTAAAAATATGAATGCTGTTATTTTTTGTAAAATTATAATCACTGAATTTTAATATATTGCTAATTGATCAAATTTTTTATTTTAAATATGTATAATTATGTACATTTGTAGCTGTATTAAAAATCTCGTACCAATATACTTTCATATATTGATCTGTTTGAAAACATTTTTGAAAAGTAACATTGACTTTAAAATCATTAAATGAACATGACCCAAAGATCACCTGAATGCCATCTTGAATCTCTAAAGATGCCATCTAAGTAAATGCTGGAACTAGGTTTCCTAAGTACCGGAATTTTCAAGTTTGTGATTATGGAAATTGGTATAGACAATAGATAAATATATATAGACATAGACTTAGCTTTTTAGTATCTGTTGAACTGAATGCAAAGTATTGTGCCCCTCCCCCAAAATTCATACTTTGAAGTCCTAACCCTCCAGTGCCTTCAGCTCGGTTAAGTAGTTCAATTGTGCACAACTCTTTGCGACCCCGTGGACTGCAACACGCCAAGCCTCCCTTTCCATCACCAACTCCCGGAGTTTACCCAAACTCAACGTCCATTGAGTCAGTGATGCCATCAAACCATCTCATCCTCTGTCATCCCCTTTTTCCGCCTTCAATCTTTTCCAGTATCTGGGTCTTTTCCAGTGAGTCTGTTCTTTGCATCAGGTGGTCAAAATATTGGAGCTTCAGCATCAGTCCTTCCAATGAATATTCAGGACTGATTTCCTTTAGGATTCCAGTGCCTTAGAATGTGATATTTACAGGTTGGACCATTAAAGAAGGAAGTAAGGTTAAATGAAGTCATTTAATGAGGGTGGGCCCTCATGCAATATGACTGCTAGGAGAGATGCCAGGGAATCACATGCACAGAGGAAAGGCCATGTGAGGACTCAGTACGAAGAGCCATCTGCACAGCAAGGAAAGAGACTTCAGGGAAAGCTAAACCAACTGATACCTTCATCTTGGACTTCAATCCTCCAAAACTGTGAGAAAATGATTAGTGTAATTTAAGCAACCCAGTCTGTAGTATATGATTGTGGAAGACCTAGCAAGCTAATACAGTGCCTTACAATCTTTTGAAAGATTCAAATACAAATACCTATTCTGTAGAACTTAAAATTTAGAGTGATTTTCAAATTGTTGTTCTCATTCTCTTGTACTTTGAATAAAGGTCTAATTCTGCCATATTTAACTATGTGATCTTAAATATCTCATTTAACTTCTCTTATACTGGTAACTTCATTTTTAGAAGTCAGATATTTATCTCTGACATTGGTTCAGTTTGCTCTATATTTGCCACTAATTATGGCATGGAGATGGAGAAGGAAATGTCAACCCACTCCAGTATTCTTGCCTAGAGAATCCCATGGACAGAGGAGCCTGGTGGGTGGCTGTCCATAGGGTCGCATAGAGTCAGGCACGACTGAAGTGACTTAGCATGCATGCTTGGCAGGGAGTTAATATCTTACTTTGTATTTAAAGTCAAAGCCACTCAGTCTGTCCAACTCTTTGCGACCCCATAATGCTATGCAGTCCTTAGAGTTCCCCAGGCCAGAATACTGGAGTGGGTAGCTTTTTCCCTTTTCTAGCACTGTATAGTCCATGGGGTCACAAAGAGTTGGATAGGACTGAGTGACTTTCACTTTCATTTTGGACTTTTCTGATAGCTCAGTTGCTAAAAAATCCACCTTGTAATGCAGGAGACCCTGGTTCAATTCCTGGAGTGGGAAGATCTGCTGGAGAAGGGAAAAAGCTACCCTCTCCAATATTCTGGCCTGGAGAACTCCATGGACTGTATAGTCCCTGGGCTCAGAGAGAGTCGGACAGGATGGAGCAACGTTCACTTTCATTTTGGGCTTCCCTGATAGCTCAGTTGGTAAAGAATCTACCTGCAATGCTGGAGACCCTGTTTTGATTCCTGGGTAAGGAAGATCCCCTAGAGAAGGGAAAGGCTACCCATTCCAGAGTTCCGGCCTGCAGAATTCCATGGACTGTATAGTGCATGGGGTCACAAAGAGTTGTGCACGTCTGAACGACTTTCATTTGTATTTAAAAGCAATTGTTGTAATTGTTGCTGTTCATTTGCTAATTTCTTTCCAACTGTTTGAGACCTCATGGACTGCAGTATGCCATGCTCCCCTGTTCTTCGCTATTTCCCAGAGTATGCTCAAACTCATGTCCATCATGTCAGTGATCCATCCAACCATCTCATCCTCTATTGCCCCCTTCTCCTCCTGCTCTCAATCTTTCCCAGCATTAGGGTCTTTTCTAATTAATCACTTCTTTGCATCAGCTTCAGCATCATTCCTTGCAATAAATACTCAGAATTGATTTCTCTTAGGGCTGACTGACTTGATCTCCTTGCTATCCAAGGGACTCTCAAGCGTCTTCTCCAACACCATAGTTCAAAAACGTTAGTTCTTCAGTGCTCAGGCTTCTTTGTGGTCCAACGTTCATATCCAAACATGACTACTGGAAAAACTACAGCTTTGACTATCGGGACCTTTGTCAGCAAATTTATGTCTCTGCTTTTTAATATGCTGTCTGTGTTTGTCATAGCTTTTCTTCAAAGGAGCAAGCGTCCTTTAATTTCGTGGCTGCAGTCACTGTCTGCAGTGATTTTGGAGCTCAAGAAATTAAAGTATATTACTGTTTCTATTTTCCCACCTTCTATTTGCCATGAAATGATGGGACCAAATGCCACGATCTTAGTTTTTTGAATGTTAGAGTTGGACTGTGAAGAAAGCTGATCGCCGAAGAATCGATGCTTTTGAACTGTGGTGTTGGAGAAGACTCTTGAGAGTCCCTTATACTGCAAGGAGATCCAACCAGTCCATTCTAGAGGAGATCAATCCTGGATGTTCATTGGAGGGACTGATGCTAAAGCTGAAGCTGCAATACTTTGGCCACCTCATGCGACGAGCTGACTCACTGGAAAAGACTCTGATGCTGGGAAAGGTTGGGGGCGGGAGGAGAAGGGGACGACAGAGAATGAGATGGCTGGATGGCATCACTGACTCTGTGGACATGAGTTTGAGTGTACTCCAGGAGTTGGTGATGGACAGGAGGCCTGGCGTGCTGTGATTCATGGGGTCGCGGAGAGTCGGACACGACTGAGCGACTGAACTGAACTGAACTGTTTCTATTTTCCCACCTTCTATTTGCCATGAAATGATGGGACCAAATGCCATGATCTTAGTTTTTTGAATGTTGAGTTTCAAGCTAGTTTTTTCACTCTCCTCTTTCACCCTCGTCAAGAAATACTCTAGTTCCTCTTCACTCTTTACAGTTAGAGTGGTATCTATATATCTGAAGTTATTGATATTTCTCCTGACAGTCTTGATTCCAGCTTGTGATTCATGCAGCCCAGCATTTCTCATGATATGTTCTACATGTAAGTTAATTAAGCAGGGTGATAATATACAGCCTTGTCATACACCTTTCCCAGTTTTGAATCAGTAAATTCTTTTATTTCTAGTTCCACTTACTGCTTCTTGACCCAGGTTTTTCTCGAGAAAAGTGATGTTGTCTGGTACTCCCTTCTCTAAGGCTTTTCCACAGTTTGTTGTGATCCAGAGTCAAAGGCTTTAGTATAGTCAATGAAGCAGATGTAGATGTTTGTTTGGAGTTGTTTTGCTTTCTCTGTGATACAGTGAATTTGGCAATTTGATCTCTAGTGCTTGTGTCTTTTCTAAACCCATTTTGTACATTTGGAAGTTCTTAGTTCACATACTACTGAAGCCTAACCTGAATCTGGAGCATAATCTTACTAGCATATGAAATGAATGCAATTATTTGGTGGTTTGAGCATTCTTTGTTATTGCCCTTCTTGAGGAATGAAATTGGAATGAAAACTGAACTTTTCATTCTGGCCACTGCTGACTTTTCCAAATTTGCTGGCATATTGAGTGCAGCACTTTAACCACATCATCTTTTAGGATTGTAAATATCTGAAATTTCATGACTTTCACTAGCTTTATCTGTGGTAATGCTTCCTAAGGCCCACTTGACTTCATACTCCCAGAATGTCTGCCTCTAAACAGCTGACCATACCATTGGGGTTTCCTGGGTCATTCAGACCTTTTTTGTATAGTACTTTTGTGCATTCTTGCCACCTCTTCTTAATTTTTTTGTGTTCTGTTAGATCCTTGCCATTACTTTATTTTACCCATCTTTGCATGAAATGTTCCTTCGGTATCTCTAATTTTCTTGAAGTGTTCTCTAGGTTTCCCACTCTTGTTTTCTCTATTTGTTTGCATTGTTCACTTAAGAAGGTTTTCTCATCTCTCTTTGCTATTCTGGAACTTTGCATTCATTTTAATATATCTTTCCCTTTTTTCTTGCCTTTTGCTTCTCTTCTTTCCTCAGCTATTTGTAAAACCTTCTTAGACAACTCCTTTGCCTTCTTCTGTTTCTTTTTATTTGGAATGGCTTTGGTTACTTCCTCCTATACAATGTTACAAAGCTCTGTCCATCATTCTTCAGGCACTCTGTCTACCAGATCTAACCCCTTGAATCTATTTGTCACCTCCACTGTATAATTATTAGGGATTTGATTTAGGTCATACCTGAATGGTCTTTTAGTTTTCCCTACTTCCTTCAAATTAAGCCTGAATTTTGCAAGAAGCAGCTCACGATCTGAGCCACAGTCATTTCCAGATATTGTTTTTGCTGACTATGTATACTTTCTCCATCTTTGATCGCAAAGAACATAATCAGTCTGGTTTCAGTATTGATCATGTGGTGATATATATATGCAGAGTCATCTCTCATGTTTCCAGATAAGGGGGTTGGCTATGACCAGTGTGTTTCTTGACAAAGTTGTTTGCTCTGTTTCATTTTGTACTCCAAGGCCAACCTTGTCTGTTACTCCAGGTATCTCTTGATTTCCTACTTTTGCATCCCAATCCCCTATGATGAAAAGGACATCGCTTTTTGGTGTTAGTTTGAGAATGTGTTGTAGGTCTTCATGGAACTGGTCAATTTTAGCTTCTTTGGCATCAGTGGTTGAGGCATACACTTGGATTATTGTGATGTTGAGTGGTTTGCCTTGGAAATGAACCAAGATCATTCTGTCATTTGTGAAGTTGCACCCAAATACTGCATTTGGGACTCTTCAGATAACTCTGATGTCTACTTCATTTCTTCTAAGGAATTGTTGCTCACAGTAGTAGATATAATGGTCATCTGAATTAAATTTGCCCATTCTCATCACTAATTCCTATGTCAATGTAACATCTTGCCATATCCTGCATGACCATGTCCAGTTTAGCTTGATTCATGGATGTAACATTCCATGTTCCTGTGCAGTATTATTCTTTATAGCATCAAAGTTTATTTCCACCACTAAACATATCCAAAACTGATCTTTGCTTCTGCTTTGGCCCTACAGCTTAATTCTTTCTAAAGGTATCTGTGATTGTTCTCCACTGTTCCCCAGTAGCTTATTGGACATTTTCCAACCCAAGGGGCTCATCTTCTGGTGTCATATTGTATCATTTTGCCTTTTCATACTGTTCATGGGGTTCTCCAGTCAAGAATACTGAAGTGGATTTCCACTTCCCCCTCCAATTGATCATGTTTTGTCAGAACTCTTCACTATGACCCATTCCATCTTGGGAGGCCCTTCATAGCATGCCTCATAGCTTCCAGTTACACAAGCCCCTTTGCCACAACAAGGCTGTGATCCATGAAGCAGATTACAAAGCAATATTCATAAAAAGTACAGAGAATCAAAGTAATAAATTGGAAAAGAGAAGAAATGTATAATTAAGAACAACAAATCTAAATATGACTGAAGAAAAACAAAGTGAAAAAATTGCTCATCCAAACTCAAATAAAACATTTCATTTTTCATGTATAAAATTTGAACATTTCAAAATTGCACTAATTTAGTTATAGAGCATATGACATATTTACTGCAATTGTGTGAGTAATTAGCAATAATTTGTTTTCAAGTAATTGACAGTACGAATCAAGATTAAAAATACATTCACAGCCTTCAGTCCAGTAATTCTATTTCTGGAGATCTATCTTAAAATATAAACTAAAATAATATAAACACTTTATTATATATAATAGTAAAAACTAAAAAACAAAAAAGGGATGCAGCAATAAGTGAATATTTAAATAAAGCATGTTATGTTAATTTTGTAAATAAACAAAAATAAAGCAAATGTGCCAAGGAAACTATCATTGGAGAATACAAGTTTTCATGTTAGCAGCAGCTGCAGATAATAAAAATATGGGTGATTTTTTTCTCAATAAACTTTTAAACATTTTCAAGTTTTATGTGACTATATCTTATTATGACATAAGCAATTAATTTCCTATCCTGAGCAATTTTCCCTTGATTTCTTACTAGTAAAACTATGAGTATTTTAGTAAATGTTATGCTCAGCTAAAAATATTAATTTAGTATCCCTTGAAGAGAGTGGTCCTATTAGACAATGAGCTAAATGAACTATAAGGAGAGATTGAATGAAATATCCAATAAATTTCTTTAAAATTGGCAGCCACTTTTGTTCTGTGTCCTTTCCCTTTTCATTCTGAAAAGGGAGTAGTGATAATTGATTTGTGACCACAAGACCACAGATATGAAGCTAAAACCCCATGTCAAGAAAACCTTGGCAAAAGACAGAAAGCGTCCGTATCTTATATCATTTTGGATAATGTTACAGTCTGAGCTATCTATCTCTAGACTTCTTAAGGGGCAAAAATTAAGTCCCTAATTTGTTTCAGCTATTGTTTAATTATGCATTCTGATACTTGGAAGTAAAAGCAATCCCTGACACACACACGTATAAATATATTATTAATTAATGTGTATACTGAAAGTGAAAGTGTTAGTTGCTCAGTCGTGTCTGCTGTGTGACCCCACAGAATGGGACCTTCCCGGCTCTACTGTCCATGGGATTTCTCCAGAAAGAATACTGGAGTATTGTGTATATTAATTGTATATAATTAACTGAAGTAACGTGAGTATTGTATATAACTAAATTGATGGAATTATACATTTCAGTTGTAAATATGAATTTGCAATTTTATATATATATACATATATATATGAATAGGAAAGCTTCCTTGATGGTTCAGTTGATAAATAATCCGCCTGTAATTCAGGAGGCCTGGGTTCAATTCCTGAGTTGAAAGATCCTCTGGAGAATGAAATGGCAACCCACTCTAGTATTCTTGCCTGGGAAATACCGTGAACAGAGGAGTCTGATAGGCTACAGTCCATGGGGTCACAGGAGTTGTACACAACTTTAGCAACTAAACCATCATCATATATGAATAGGAGTAGACTAGACAGAGAACTATACTCACACAGATACATGTATGAACAAAGAAAGAGCGACATACATATATATTTAGGTGTATATGTATATGTGTGTGTGTGTGTGTGTGTGTATTTATAATTCTTTCTCTTTCTACTCTTACCTATTCTGCAAGATTTAGCTCAAAGCTATTCCCTCTGGAAAGTACCCTCATTCTGCTTTCTCATATCTTGAAAGTGTCTTTCTTATAAGATATATGAACCTATATTGTAATGATCTATTTATATATGTATCATTCCACTCCCTTTATATATGTATCATTCCACTCCCTTTAGTTATATGAGAGGCAGATACATTTTGTCAGTCATCCTGTTCAATTGCTAAGTCGTATCCAACTCTTTGCAACCCTGTGAACTGCTGCATGCCCAGCTTCTCTGCCCACCACTCTGTCCTTAAGTTTGCTCAAACTGAGTCAGTGACGCCATCCAACCATCTCTTCCTCTGTTGCCCCCTTCTCCTCTTGCCCTCAGTTTTTCCCAGCATCAGGTTTTTTTTTTTTTTTCCCCAATGAGTCATCTCTTTGCATCAGGTGGCCAAAGTATTGGAGCTTCCACATCAGTCCTTCCAGTGAATATTCAGGGTTGATTTCCTTTAGGGTTGCCTGATTTATTCTAGCTCAGATGTTAAAGAATCCATTGATAGATTGATAGATAGGTAAAAAATTGTGAGGATTTGCTTAGATTTTGTAAATTTTTTTTTTTTATTGATATATAGTTGATTTACCATGTCATGTTAGTTTCAGGTAACAGCAAAGTGGTTCAGTTATCCATATACATATATTTGTTCTTTCTTAGGTTGTTTTCTCTTATAGGTTATCACAGAATATTGAGGAGCATTCCCTGTGCTGTACAGTAGGTCCTTGTTGGTTATCTGTCTTATGTGTAGTAATGTGTGATGTTCATCTCAAACTCCCGATTTACCCGCCTTCTCCTGCTACTTTTCCCCTTTGGTAATAGCCATAAGTTTGTTTTCAATATCTATAAATCTGTTTCTGTTTTGTAAGTAAGTTCATTTATATCATTAAAAAATTAGATTCCACATATGAGTGATATCATGTGACATACCTTTGTCTGACTTCACTTAGTATGATAATCCCTAGGTGCATTCATCACTAAAATGTTTTCATTTTGATTACCTCTTTCACTATTGATAGTGTTCCCAGTTCTTTTCCAGTGACCTGTGTGCTATTATGTACAAATAGGCATTCAGTGATATCACTGATTAACTTGTAATATATGCAATATGTGTGAGTGCAGTTTGCAGTCAACTTGAATAATAGCTCCTAATAAGCCACTTTAAAAAAAAGAAAACTCTCAGCAGTTATCTTTCCAGAATGTCTCTTATTTTCTTTTTTCATTGCTTCATTAAATCCTGTTAATTAATATATTTGTGTTACAATAATTTAGTTTAAATTCAGAATATAATGTTGAATTTTGTAACATGGCTTCTCAATATGAAAATGGTAGTTATTTAGTATAAACACAAATGAGTCAGATGAGACTGAAATTTTGATCTCCAAATTGGTTTTGTAATGAGAATCTACAGATTGTAATTCAATCTATTTCTTTGTCTCAGTTCGTTAGATATGTTCCCTGGGGAAATGTGAAGTTTACATATTTTGTATACATGATTTGTTAAGATGGCATTGATGGGAGTTATGTGATAATCTTTAGAAAGCTTGGGTAATAAATTTCACTTCTCAAAATATTTCACTGCAAATATGTTTTCTGAATTTAGCCTTCATTTCATCAGAAATGTTTCATTGACACAAAATACATACTTAAATATTATCAAAACATGGTTAACTGTCTCCATTATTACATTATGAATCCAATTTTTAATATTAAAATATAACTAATATACACTGTTGTGTTAATTTCTGCAGTACAGCACAACTTCAGTCATACTGCATTTTTCACATTCTTTTTCATTATGGTTTATCACAAGGTATTGAATATGGTTTATCACAAGGTATTGAATATAGTTTCCTATGCTATACAGTAGATCTTGTTTGTCCAGTATGTATATAACATTTTGCATCCATGATTACATTAAACTTTGAATGGAATCATAAATGGATTGTGGAAGAGAAAAAAACAGCTACCTTTAAGTACCATAAAATAAACATTACTTTTTCTATATTTCTAAGTTATACTTTCCAGTGTGAACTAACTAATCATAAATTGCTTTCTTATTTATATATTTGTGTGTATTTAAACAGTTGGTGTATATATATGTGTGTATATATAAATATTTTGTTTCCATTTTTGAAAGCAAAACTAGTTGTCTACCTGTACATTCATCAAAATTATGCTATTTATTCATTCATTTAAGCTTTATTAAGAGTTTATCATGTACTGAGCATCCTAAGTGCTGGGATGAATAGAACTGATAAGGTCTCATTCTTATGGAGATTATTTACTAAAATATTTTATATTTTAAATAAAATGTGTTTATCACTGACTAGAAGTTAAGAAAAATGTCTCCAGTTTGTATATATGGTATGTGGCATATTCTGTTTGCTCATTTATTTGTTAGCTCTGCAAATATTTATTGATTATCTAATGTGAACTAAATACTTGTGATTGTTTTTAAGGCTATCCACAAAGACACTTGATATTATACTTCTGTGCTCTGCCATGTGACTTACTTTGGGAAATGAAATATAAATGGGAGTCATAGCTTCTGCTACTTATGAGTAGATTTAAAGGTCAGAGTGAGTAGATTTAAAGGCTATTGTGGCAAACGGGGCTTCCATTTAGCCTGTGTGATTGACTGACTATGATGGACAGAGCTCTATTCCAGGTTCACATTGCTTTGCAGACTGAGGTAAAAAATACTTTCACTGTGCTAAGTCATGAAATGTTAGAATTGGTTTTGTTAATTAGGTATATCTTAACATTTTCAGACTGATACTGCACCATTTCTGGATTCTGGAAATATAATGATGAGAAAATCTGACAAGTACCTGCCTATAGAGAGGTTATAAATTAAGCAATAAAATTAAAAATAATAATGATAAATTGAAACAATATTTTTACCTATTCCAAACTCACACAACTCACAACACAACAGGCCAGTAAGTTAAAGGATGCGTTTTTGGGATAAGAAATAGAAACTTTATTCAGAAAGCAGAGACCAAAAACATGGTGGATTAGTGTCCCACAGAGACATCTTACTGAAGTTAGAATTCAGGTTTTGTTTTAAACTAAAAGGGGTGAGGGTGTGGTTGATTATTGCAAACTTCTTGATACTAGAATCCTTTGTTCTTGTAGCTGTCCTCCTAGGTCTGATCACAATGTTCCTATAAATCTCTAACAGGACAAATATTCTCTATTCTGCAACTTGTTATCTCTATATGAATGGAAAAGTATTATACTTTTGAAGATCAGAGCCTTGAGAATAGACTGTCCTGTTATAGTTCAGGCTTTAGACAACATTCTTTTAGTAATTAACTTATAGCAAAAGCAATAGAGTACAAAGTTTAAAGTAAAAGAAATAGATCCAGTAAGAAGTCAGATTTATTCTTCCTATTACAATATGAAGACAGTGAAAAGTGCTGTTAAAATAAAGTTTAGAACAGAAATAAAGAATGGCAGTGGATACTATTTTAGATAAAATATCAGGAAAAACATTTCTGCAGAGGTGATACTTGCTCAAAGACTTGACTTAAAGAAGGCACTAGCAACCATGTTTGCAGAGGTGCAGTACACAGGTTGTAAAAGCAAAGTGTTGTACGGGTCCTACTCAACATTAACTCGTTCTTGTAAATATCTGAAGAAATAGTAAGGAAATGTGATGGCTCTGAGGAAAGAGAGGGCTCCATGTGAACAGCATGGAACCAATGTGCCTGCAGGGGACTGAGTAAGAGGGAGAGTTGCACCAGGTGAGCATTTAAAGGTTGTGTGAGTACACAGGTCAAGTAAGACCATGTAGACCTTGGAAATAAATGAGAGTAGAAAGTTTTAAACACAGGAATGATAGGAGATGACTTATGATTATAAAAGATCACTTTGACTTCTTGGCAGAGAATCAGCTAGAGGGACAAGAGTGGCAGCAGAGAGAGACTATTAGGATATTCTGGCAGTAGTGCGTAGTTGTGGCAGAGGAAATGTGAAGTGTCAAAACAAGAACATTGGGAGAGTGAGCCCACAGGATTTGCTCTGACATTGTGATTATGAGATTCAGGGAAGTGTGAAAGAAGATGAGAGCAAGAGATGTAAGAAGGATTAAGGATAGAGCCCAGAAATATGTATTAGAAGGAATGTCAAAATGAGTGTCTGGAACAAAAATAATGAGAGGTTAGATAGTACTCTGAATTCCACAGCAGAGTTGAAATTGATCTATATTAAGGGGTTAGTGAGAGTTGTAAAGATAAGCATTTAAAGATTGTGTCAGTACACAGGTCAAGTAAGACCTTGTAGACCTTGGAAATAAATGAGAGAAGAAAGTTTTAAACACCCTCTTCCAGCAACACAAGGGAAAAATCTACACATGGACATCACCAAATGGTCAATATCAAAATTTGATTATATTTTTTGCAGCCGAAGATTAAGAGAAGCTCTATTCAGTCAGCAGAAACAAGAGCGGGAGCTGACTGTGGCTCAGATCATGAACTTCTTATTACAAAATTCAGACTTAAATTGAAGAAAGTAGGGAAGAACCACTAGGCTGTTCAGGTATGACATAAATCAAATCTCTTATATAGTGGAAGTGACATATAGATTCAGTGGATTAGATCTGATAGACAGAGCACCTGATGAACTATGATGGAGATTCGTGGCATTATACAGGAGGCGGGGATCAGACCATCCCCAAGAAAAAGAAATGTAAAAAGACAAAATGGTTGTCTGAAGAGGCCTTACAAATAGCTGAGAAAAGAGAAGCAAAAGGCAAAAGAGAAAAGGAAAGATACACCCATCTGAATGCAGAGTTCCAAGAAGAGCAAGGAGAGATAAGAAAGCCTTCTTCAGTGATCAGTGCAAAGAAATAGAGAAAAACAATAGAATGGGAAAGATTAGAGATCCCTTCAAGAAAATTAGAGATAATAAGGGAACATTTCATTCACAGATGGGCACAATAAAGGACATAAATGGTATAGACCTAACAGGAGCAGAAAATATTGAGATGGCAAGAATAACGGAAGAACTATGCAAAAAAGATCTTCATGACCCAGAGAGCTGGGAATACAGGACTACTTTACCTGCCTCCTGAGAAACCTGTATGCAGCAAGAAGCAACAGTTAGCCCCAAGCTTGGCACAATGGTTCCAAATTGGGAAAAGAGTATGTCAAGGCTGTATATTGCTTATTTAACTTATATGCAGAGTACATCATGAGAAATGCCAGGATGGATGAAGCTCAAGCTGGAATTAAGATTGACAGGAGAAATATCAATAACCTCAGATATGCAGATGATACCACCTTATGGCAGAAAGCAAAGAGGAACTAAAGAGCCTCTTGATGAAGGTGAAAGAGGAGAGACAAAAAGCTGGCTTCAAACTCAACATTCGAAAAATGAAGATCATGGCATCCAGTCCCATCACCTCATAGCAAATAGATGGGGAAACATTGGAAACAGTGAGAAACTTTATTTTCTTGGGCTCTGAAATCACTGCAGATGGTGACTTCAGCCACAAAAGTAAAAGATGCTTGCTTCTTGGACAAAAGCTATGACAAAAATTAGACAGTGTATGAAAAAGCAGAGATATTACTTGGCCAACAAAGGTCCATCTAGTCAAAGCTATGGTTTTTTCAGTAGTCGTGTATAGATGTGAGAGATGGCCCATAAAGATGGCTGATTGTTGAAGAATTGATGCTTTTGAACTGTGGTGTTGGAGAAGACTCTTGAGAGTCCCTTGGACTGCAAGGGACTGGTTTGCAAGGAGGTTAAACCATTCAATCCTAAAGGAAATTGGTCTTGAATATTTACTGGAAGGACTGATGCTGAAGCTTCAATACATTCACTGTCTAATGCGAAGAACTGACTCATTAGAAAAGACCGATTCTGGGAATGATTGAAGGCAGGAAGCTAAGGTGATGACAGAAGATGAGATGATTGGATGGCATCACGGACTCAATGGACATGAATTTAAGCAAGGTCCAGGTGATAGTGTAGGACAGGGAAGGCTGGTGTGCTGCAGTTCATGGGGTCACAAAGTGTCAGACATGACTGAACATCAACTCTATCATGGTTATTCCTCCCTTACAAGGAGTTTTCTCTAAGATTCATACAGTGTACACTGTTGGTATCCTGCCCATATCCCCTTGATAAGTTACAGTTTCTGTGCATATAGGTCCAACTCCCAGCCAGCATCTTTGCCAGAGTTGTAGAGGTAGATGCAAAACCCTAGGGAATTAATTCTCTGTAAGGAAAGCCCTCAAGCAATTATTACACTCATAAAAGTTGGGTAAATAAGCAAGCTTCTTAACCTCTTGAGCAGAATACCTCTGAGGTGTTCATTTCACACTGGTGCCTTGAGCTTCCTGGTAGGATTAAGCTCCAATTGCCCAACATGGTGATATGTTTGAAAATGTACCCTATAAATTTTAATTTTCTTTTTTCTTCCCTGTGTTACTTCTCTTCCATGATGGCATTTCTTAATGTTAGCTCCCTCAATAAACTATTCGTGATCTTTCTTAACCTACAGTGGTTTACATCCCTATAAACCCACTGTAAATTGAAATATCATGTCAAAAATGCTTTTAATACACCTAAACTGCCAAACATTATAACCCAGCCTAGTGTACTGTAGGCATGCTCAGAACACTTACATTAGCCTATATTCTGGCAAAATTATCTAACAGAAAGCCTATTTTTTAGTAAAATATTGAATAGCTCATTACCTTATTGAATACTATGCTGAAAGTTAAAAACAGAGTGGTTGTGTATCTCTAGAGTGATTGTATCGGTTTGGACTTCCCAGGTGACTTAGTGGTAAAGAATCCACCTGACAATGCAGGAGATACAGGAGACATGGGTTTGATCCTTGGGTTGGGAAGATCCCCTGGAGTAGGAAATGGCAACCTCCTCTATTATTCTTGCCTGAAAAATTCCTTGGAAAGAGAGCCTTGTTGGCTACAGCCCATGGGGTTGCAAACAGTCGTACCTAACTGAGTGCAGGCACATGGACATGTGCACTTGCACACACACACACACACACACACGTGTGAATCAGTTGTTTACCTTCATGATCATGTGACTGACTGGGAGTCATGTCTCACTGCCGCTGCCCAGCATCACCAAAGAGTAAGGTACCACATATCACCAGCCCAGGGAAAGATAAAAATTCAAAAATTGAATGATTTTTACTGCTTTCCTGCTATTGTAAAGTAAAAGAATCTTAAGTTATACCTTTATAAATCAGGGACTGTCTGCACTCAAATCCTTTTCTCAAGGTCTGCTTCTAGAGAAATTCAAATTAATACATTTCATATACAGGTAAAAATTTATAGAAGTTGAATATTTTCTAAAAACCTGTGACTTTACATAGTGAGTGAATCAATATTTACTGATGGTATATAGGTATAATAATGCAAAGATGATCACATTTTATCCTCAAGCATATTTATAGAGTATATAATAAGTTTATATAGTATATTTAGAAATTATGTACTTGGGGTGCTAGAAAAGGGAGTAACTATTTAAATATGAAATTCAAACATTTTAGCAAGGGTTCTTTTTTTCTGTAGTATTTACAAATGAATCGCAAAGACCTAGAAGAGTCCTTGTCATATACATACACACTCAAAAAGTATTTTGAATAACACTTAACCTATTGCCATTGCCTTCTCCAAACCTAAAAATAGTTTGCCTCCATCTGGGAAGCATGTTTTTAATGGGAAACCCAGACTCAAAAGGGTACCTACTTGAGTTGTAAAGGAGAAAGAAGCTTTCAAGCAAGCCATAGAGAAGTAATCACATTAATGAGTGGGTCAGCCTCAACTCAATAATCAGGTCCCCACAACTTTGTGGATGTTATAAATATGTTTTAGAAATGCATTAACTAAAACTCAGAGAAGTTAAACAATTCTAATAAAGTATTCCAAAACTGATAAATAAGAGTCTAGATTTGAACTCTTACTTGTTTGTCCCTCTTCACCTTCACATAATCTTCAACTCTTCTTGAGAATTGACCAAAATATGCTTGGCCATAGGCAGTTATGCTTTAAAGAGACTGGATATAAGTCTATATTTTTTGTAACAGAGTTTTTTTTTTTTTTTTAAACAAATTCCTTAGTCAACTGGGGCTGCTATAATGAAATATCATAAATTGGATGGCTAAAAAACCAAGCATATTTCTTACAGTTCTGGAGGTCGGGAAGAGCTTCCAGTTTGCAGGCAGCAATCTTCTTACTGTATCTTTAAATGGTAGAGAAAGAACTCTTGTCTCTTCCTCCTCTTGTATGGTCACCAATTCCATCATGGGAATTCCACCCTCATAACCTCATCTAAACCTAATCTCTGCCCAAAGGCCACACCTCCAAATACCATTCCACTGAAGAATAGTTTGTTAACCTGTGAATTTATGGGAGAACACAAATGCATTCAGTCTGTAGCAATCAGCATAAATTTACAGTATGGTTTCACTATTGCTTCTCAGGTGTGATTGGGAATTTTAATCAAGGCTTAATCTGGAACCAGCATGGGAAATACAGAATTCTAGAATAGATGCAATGGAACTGGGAAGGCTGATACTCTTCCATGTTGTAACAAGTAAATGGAAATACAGAAAGTCTTGCAGGATATGAAAAATTAGAACATCCTTAAATAAAAGTGCCTGAAATGAAAAGCTGCCATCAGGAAAGAAAGTAAAATTCAACTAACAGGTGTTCCTGTAAAGGAGAAAATAGAGTTTTTCCTTTGACCCTAAGAGGCTGAAAAGAGAACAAAAAAACCCCAAAAACTGCTCTAATAAGATTACTATGATAGGATCCTGAGACTTGAGACCCTATGGCCAAAACAAAACAAAGCAAAACAAAACAAATGAACAGTGTTCTTAGAAGCAGACCAGTGGATCCACACTCACTCACACCCTTAGGCTATGAACACAATTCATACTCAGCAGAGCATCTAAGTGCATCTCCTCAGGTTTTCTGTGACCTCAATTAATCGCCCCCTCTTCGGTCCCTCTCATTTACCAGCCAGGAGTGTGACTTATACTTATTCACTCTACTCCTGTGTCTAGCAGAGAGACCCAAGCACGTTCTTTCATGAATCGTTATCATAACCTTTTAGCAGTTGTGGGAGTATTTTAAAAGAATACAAGGAAGAAGTTGAGTTTTTTTTAATTTCCTTTTTTGCCCTTGGATAAAAGTTGCGAGTTATTAAGTTATTGGATTTTTATAGAGGACATCTCATGTCATTTTTAAAAGATTATTTACACATCATTCTCTCTAAGATGTTTCTCTCACTCCCATTTCTGAAGTCTAATCTTATTGTTTTCTCTTTATATACTAAGAAATTATTTTAATAACTGTTATTTTCTGAAATTCACTGTAAATAAGTAGAGAGCTGGATATATAACCTCCAAAGTTACTTCTATCACTGAAATTCTCTGATCCTCTCCCTGAATTTTTTTTTGAACTCTTTCCAGAAGTGTTCATTATTAGAAATACCTGAAGAGTCCTGTCTTGTCCTGTTTTCTGATAATGCAGAGCCCCAGGGACTCTAGTATAGCAAATTTGGTGTATTCAAGCAAGACTAACAACCCCAAAGAATTTTTAAGCAGAAATACCATAAATATCACAAAATAAGCACTAAAGGGAAGGGGATAGAAATTATGTATTTAGGATATTAGATTTTGTTTCTCACATACTTAGTCTGTTATCTTAGCTAATAAAATTTAATAACCAAGCATTTTCTCTACAGTATATTAGATCTATTTTTAGTATTTTAGTATTTTTATACTATTTTTTTTACTTTAATGGATTATATATGATACTTTTCTGCCTATGTACCACACAATTTGGCACATGATCACATACTGTTTATACAATTATCAAAATGCTTGTTTCTTTGGGATATTATAAATTATTAAATTCACTAAAGTATTGGTTTCTTTCTATCAACTACAGTACTGAAGTAACCATTCTATTTCTCAGTATAACCAGCAGTCCTGGGCACAATGCCTTGTTTATAATGAATTCCCTAATATTGATTGAGTTAATGAATAAATTAATATGTACTTGCTGAATTGAATTAAAATTAAATGCATGCTGGGGAAGAATTACTGTTGTTAGAAATTATGGAAACGATTTTTATTGTCTAAGCTGTTCACATGTCATTCATCCTTAGATGTGTATTATTAAGAGAGCACTAGGTGCCAAGTATTGTTAAGTGATTTACTTGTAACATGTTACTTAATCCTCACAATAACCATTAGGAAGCAATTAGTCATAAGTCCTTAGTTTGCAACTAAGTCCTTCATAGAAAATTAAATCAAATTGGATTAAACAACAAAGATTACAACATAACTTGGCTGGGCCTACATGGGCAAGGATAGGTCTCTTGGCTATATATTATCTAGGTAGACTCCTGGTAGTGGCTCCCTTTCAGTTGCAAGATTGTTGCAGCTTATAGAGAAAACAAGCTTATACCTTTACTTTAAAGTATTGGAAATGCAGGAAGACTTCATTCCAAGAAGTCTCAGAGGGTATCTTCTCAGATGAGCTGTGTATCTACCCATCCTGAGCTAATCACTATAACCAGTAGGGAAGAATATGCTACTGATTTAAGCTAATCAGGATATCCAGAAATGGAGTAATATCAGATCACTTGCTCTCATATAGACCAAGGGGGGAAATAAATTGATAGGTAAATCACAGTATATTCATTAAAGAGTGTAGAAATAGACACTAGAATATAAAATTAAAACTACCATAACCATTCCCTCTGTCTTAAAGATAAGGGAACAAAATGCAAAGTTTTTATGTCCCTTTCTCAAGATCACACAGCTAATATTGGCAGAAATGCAACTTAAAATCAAGTCTGTCTCTAACACCAATATATTACACCACCTTCCTTAAGTATTTATTCACTGTCCTTAGCTCTATAGTTTGCATCTCAAAAGAGCTTCTGAAATCTCCTGCTAATGAAAGATTATCAGGACTAGCAATGAATATATCTTCTTTTTAGAATGAAACTTAATCTGAGTAAGGTTTCTTAATTTCTACTCAGCAAATAAAATTTTCATTCACTACCTAACTTTTCTTCCTGACACTGATATCCACCTGCTTATATTTTAGAAGTGTGGTGAATGAAGAAAAAATGTAAATAGAAGAAAAGGAGAATTACTTGCCTAATCAACAGTGACAGAAAATTGGTAGGAGCCATATTTATGACACCAAAAATATTAAAGTATTAACGAAAGCCTTCAGGGTAGGATTTATTTTTTATTCAATATATTTTTTATGAGTTCATAGTGGTAGTTAAAGATTCAGTTTCAGTTCAGTTCAGTCACTCAGTCGTGTCTGACTCTTTGCGACCCCATGAATCACAGCATGCCAGGCCTCCCTGTCCATCACTAACTCCCGGAGTTCACTCAGACTCATGTCCATCAAGTCGGTAATGCCATCCAGCCATCTCATTCTCTGTTGTCACCTTCTTCTCCTGCCCCCAATCCTTCCCAAAATCAGAGTCTTTTCCAGTGAGTCAACTCGTCGCATGAGGTGGCCAAAGTTTTGGAGTTTCAGCTTTAGCATCAGTCCTTCCAATGAACATCCAGGATTGATCTCCTTTAGAATGGACTGGTTGGATCTCCTTGCAGTCCAAGGGACTCTCAAGAGTCTTCTCCAACACCACAGTTCAAAAGCATCAATTCTTCGGCGATCAGCTTTCTTCACAGTCCAACTCTCACATCCATACATGACCATGGGAAAAACCATAGCCTTGACTAGATGGACCTTGGTTGGCAAAGTAATGTCTCTGCTTTTTAATATACTGTCTAGGTTGGTCATAACTTTCCTTCCAAGGAGTAAGCGTCTTTAATTTCATGTCTACAGTCAGCATCCTCAGTGATTTTGGAGCCCAAAAAAATAAAATCTGACACTGTTTCCACTGTTTTCCCATCTATTTCCCATGAAGTGATGGGACCAGATGCCATAATCTTGTTTTCTGAATGTTGAGCTTCAAGCCAACTTTTTCACTCTCCTCTGTCACTTTGATCAAGAGGCTTTTGAGTTCCTCTTCACTTTCTGCCGTGAAGGTGGTGTCATCTGCATATCTGAGGTTATTGATATTTCTCCCAGCAATCTTGATTCCAGCTTGTGCTTCTTCCAGCTCAGCGTTCCTCATGATGTACTCTGCATATAAGTTAAATAAGCAGGGTGACAATATACAACCTTGATGTACTCCTTTTCCTATTTGGAACCAATCTATTGTTCCATGTACAGTTCTGACTCTTGCTTCCTGACCTGCATACAAGTTTCTCAAGAGGCAGGTCAGGTGGTCTGGTACTAAGGAAATCAGTCACCCTCTTCTGGGTGAATATAATTTTTGCATTCTGATTCCCTGTAACAGAGAAACAATCTTTTTACTATCAGTTTAGTTGAGTATGTGGAATAAATTGACTATTACATGTAAAAAAACAAACCTCATAAAACTTTTATCAGTTTCATTTCAGACATGTTAAGTATATCTTAATACTTATAATTTGAGGAGTGTATATTCAGTCTGCTTTCTCTAATATGTCATATTCATTAAACCTAAGGGTTTTTCCTTTATCTTAATACTTTCTGCTAGTTCCAAAGACAGTTTTTGAATCAAGTTTTAGATCTTTGGGAATTTGCTTTCTCTTTTTCTTACCTTTTCCTGGAGAAAGATTGCCTCACTGATGTTTCGTATCCAAGATTAGATGGACTGGTTTTAATCTTGATATTTTTGCTAATACTTATGAATATTTCTATTTGAAAAGATTAAGTTCAAACAAATTAGTCTAAAAATTTGAATGTTCTCAATTTTATAATAGAATTTAAAACATTGATTATTTCTAAGATAAAAATGTTGAAGAAGAAAAGTTTGTATCTATGAACCTGTATTAAAATTTTTATCTTTCTGGATCAGATGCAGAGAGAATTTCTAAATCAAGAAGCCTGCAGAGCTGAGAAAAGCGGAGGAGGCAGCAGAGGTCATCAGAACTAGAGAGTGGAATCTAGTTAGTCACCAAAACTTGTGTTAGTCACCAAAGCATGTCCCAAAATCTGAGGAACCAAGTTTACCAACCTTGAAGTTTGGGTTTGGATCTTGGATAAAAACTGACCATAGGGGAACTAGCACTCTGTGACATTGGAAATGTTATAAACTGAATTTTAGAAAAAGCCTATATTGTTGTGAGGGGACTGTTGGTAATATGGATTAAATATTAATTAATAGTCAATCTGAGAAGAAATAGAAAGTTTTGTTAAATCAACCTGAGGATTATAGACTGTAGACAGTCTTTTAGAAAGTTCTGAGCACTGTTCTGCCTGTTAGAAGTCAAAATACAGTTATATACATTTTTAAGACAAAGAGTGATACATAAAATAACTTGACAGTTTACACAATGCAGATTTGTGCAAACAAATCAAGTGGTGGGTCATAAGGACCCTGTACAGGATTAAGCAGGACTGTTACTTCCTAAGGAGATCTGGTTAATTCTGATGAAAAATGCACACTAAGGGGAAAGAGGAGGCCCAAATGTATAGAAGAAAAAAATATGTTTAAATAATTATTTTCTTGCCATGAAATATGAATTTTATTTCAGCAGTCTAGAATGACATTTATTTCCTCATAATGTCCAGAAATATGGACATTAAATGTGATTCTGGTGAAGGCTCAGGAACTAAACCAAAGAAGAAAGAGGAGAGCTGGAGAGAAAGCTTCTGTCTATATAGAGAATACATAAAAAATCAGGAACAAAATATTGATAGAAATATGGACATTAAAGTCCATTCTGAGGTGGTCTCAGACAGAAATGAAGAATACACTGTTGGACAGTGGAGAAAAAGTAATCCATTGATTAAAAGTGTCAAGAAACATGGATGAATTGTTTTTATTTATTTTGGAAGGTAAAATGGTGAAGTTGGATATTTAGCTGAAGTGATATCTAAACAAGATGTTGAAGGCACTGCCTGGGGTCTCCTAAATGCATACAGTAAATTGTGAGAGGAAATAGATGAATTAAAGGAGCAAGAGTGAAGCACAGAAGGGATCAGAACAAATATTTGGAAAATTCTCAGCTTCTTGTTATTGAACAAAATGGGAAAGCATGTTCTGAGAACACCAATGCTGTAGCTATACTATCTTTTAATAAAGAGATTATGGACTTCTACCAGTAGAAACACTACCAGTTTGAACTGAAGGAGGAAGAGATGGACAAAATGAAGGAAGGCTGTCAAAATTCTTAGATTCTGCAGGGTGGCACAATAGGGTCTTTGGCTGTGAACATGCTTCTTCCTTCAAGAGAAGGATAGAATGACCCCAAGGCAAATAAGCTATCTGCAGAACTGCCCTTCTTAACACAGACCCATGGTGCAGGACTAATTCCTACTGGTTTTAAGAGTAGAGCCTCTTCAATTTTGGGGTGCCAAAATATCACCATCCTGTGCCTCAGGGGCAAGGCCAAATTCCAGCACCTAGTGGTTGGGCCACCCTACCAAACTGAACTCCCCACAGAACCATTGGGGTGGTGCCCCCATTCTAGTGGGCTGGAGAGTTTAACAAAGATGATTATTTTACCACAGCAAACATTATCCTCAGTGGTGAAAAACTGAAAGTGTTTCCCCTAAAGTCAGGAACAAGATAAGGGTGCCCACTGTCACCACTACTATTCAACATAGTTTTGGAAGTTTTAGCCACAGCAATCAGAGAAGAAAAATAAAAGGAATCCAGATTAGAAAAGAAGTAAAACTCTCACTGTTTGCAGATGACATGATTCTCTACATAGAAAACCCTAAAGACTCCACCAGAAAATTACTAGAGCTAATCAATGAATATAGCAAAGTTGCAGGATATAAAATCAACAGGCAGAAATCCCTTGCATTCCTATACACTAACAATGAGAAAACAGAGAAATTAAGGAAACAAGTCCATTTACCATTGCAACGAAAAGAATAAAATATTCAGAAATAAGTCTACCTAGAGAAACAAAAAACCTATATATATAGAAAACTAAAAAATACTGATGAAAGAAATCAAAGATGACACAGTTAGAGAAGTATACCATATTTATGGGTCAGAAGAATCAATATAGTGAAAATGAGCATACTACCCAAAGCAATCTATAGATTCAATGCAATCCCTATCAAGCTACCAATGGTATTTTTCAGAGAACTAGAACAAATACTTTCACAATTTGTGTGGAAATATGAAAAACCTCAAATAGCCAAAGCAATCTTGAGAAAGAAGAATGGAACTGCAGGAATCAACCTTCCTGACTTCAGGCTCTACTACAAAGCTACAGTCATCAAGACAGTATGGTACTGGCACAAAGACAGACGAGTAGATCAATGGAACAAAATAGAAAGCCCAGAGATAAGTCTACACAGCTATGGGCACTTTATCTTTGACAAAGGAGGCAAGAATATACAATGGAGAAAAGACAATCTCTTTAACAAGTGGTGCTGGGAAAACTGGCCAACCACTTGTAAAAGAATAAAACTAGAACACTCCCTAACACCGTACACAAAAATAAACTCAAAATGGATTAAAGATCTAAACATAAGACCAGAAACTGTAAAACTCCTAGAGGAAAACATAGGCAAAACACTCTCTGACATAAATCACAGCAGGATCCTCTATGACCCACCTCCCAGAGTATAGGAAATAAAAGCAAAAATAAACAAATGGGACCTAATTAAACTTAAAAGCTTTTGCACAGCAAAGGAAACTATAAGCAAGGTGAAAAGACAGCCTTCAAAATGGGAGAAAACAATAGCAAATGAAGCAACTGACAAAGAATTAATCTTAAAAAAATACAAGCAACTCCTGTAGCTCAATTCCAGAAAAATAAGCGACCCAATAAAAAAATGGGCCAAAGAACTTAGCAGACATTTATCCAAAGAAGACATACAGATGGCTAACAAACACATGAAAAGATGCTCAACATCACTTATTATTCAGTTCAGTTCAGTTCAGTCGCTCAGTCGTGTCCAACTCTCCGCGACCCCATGAATCACAGCACGCCAGGCCTCCCTGTCCATCACCAACTCCCGGAGTTCACTCAAACTCATGTCCATTGAGTCGGTGATGCCATCCAGCCATCTCATTCTCCGTCGTCCCCTTCTCCTCCCGCCCCCAACCTTTCCCAGCATCAGAGTCTTTTCCAGTGAGTCAACTCGCCTCATGAGGTGGCCAGAGTATTGGAGTTTCAGCTTTAGCATCAGTCCTTCCAATGAACACCCAGGATTGATCTCCTTTAGAATGGACTGATTGGATCTCCTTGCAGTCCAAGGGACTCTCAAGAGTCTTCTCCAACACCACAGTTCAAAAGCATCAGTTCTTCAGTGATCAGCTTTCTTCACAGTCCAACTCTCACATCCATACATGACCACGGGAAAAACCATAGCCTTGACTAGATGGACCTTGGTTGGCAAAGTCATGTCTCTGCTTTTTAATATACTATCAAGGTTGGTCATAACTTTCCTTCCAAGGAGTAAGCATCTTTTAATTTCATGGCTGCAATCAGCATCTGCAGTGATTAAATGCAAATCAAAACCACAATGAGGTACCATCTCATGCCTGTCCGAATGGCTGCTATCCAAAAGTCTACAAACAAAAAATGCTGGAGAGGGTGTGGAGAAAAGGGAACCCTCTCACACTGTTGGTGGGAATGCAAATTAGTACATCCACTATGGAGAACAGTGTGGAGATTCCTTAAAAACCTGGAAATAGTACTGCCATACAACCTAGCAATCCCACTGCTGGGCATACATACTGAGGAAACCAGAATTGAAAGAGACACATGTACTCCAGTGTTCATAACAAAACTGTTTACAATAGCCAGGACATGGAAGCAACCTCGATATCCACTGGCAGATGAATGGATAAGAAAGCAGTGGTGTATATACACAATGGAATATTCCGTTCCGTCTGTCCCCTCGCTCAGTCATGTCCGACTCTTTGCGACCCCATGGACTGTAGCCTACCAGGCTTCTCCGTCCATGGGATTCTCCAGGCAAGAATACTGGAGTGGGTTACCGTTTCCTTCTCCAGGGGATCTTCCCAACCCACGGATCGAAACCGGGTCTCCCGCATTGGAGACAGACGCTTTAACCTCTGAGCCACCAGGGAAGCCCACTCAGCTATTAAAAAGAATGCATTTGAATCTGTTCTAATGAGGTGGATGAAACTGGGTGAAGTCAGTCAGAAAGAAAAAAAACAATATAGTATATTAACTCATATATATGGAATTTAGAAAGATAGTAATGATGACCCTATATGCGAGACAGCAAAAGAGAACACAGATGTAAAGAAGAGACTTTTGGACTCTGTGGGAGAAGGCGAGGGTGGGATGATTTGAGAGAATAGCATTGAAACATGTATATTATCATATGTGAAATAGATTGCCAGTCTAGGTTTGATGCATGAGACAGGGTGCTCAGGGATGATGCACTGGGATGACCCTGAGGGATGGGATGGGGAGGGGGGTTCAGGATAGGGAACACTTGAATACCCATGGCTGATTCATGTCAATGTATGGGAAAACCCACTACGATATTGTAAAGTAATTAGCCTCCAATTAAAATAAATAAATTAAAAATAAATAAAAATATTATTATTTTTAGCCTCAGGATTTAATGCAGCTTGGCTTTTAAATTTAAACTTACTTGAGACCATCACCCAACTTTTCCCATTAAGAATGGGAGTCTTTATCCTTTATCTTAAGCCTGTTCTGCTATTGTATTTTGGAAGCATGTAACTTGTCTGGTTTCACCGGTTCACAGCTGGAGTGGAATTTTTCCCCCAGGATGTCTCACTCACACCCCGTTTATATGGGACTTTAGACTTAGAGTTGATGCTGAAATAAGTTAAGGCTTTTGAGGATGTTGGAATAGAACAAATATGTTACATGTGAGGATCTGGATTTAGGGGAACCAGGTATAGAATATCATATATTAATGTTATATATGGATATGTGTCCCCACCCCCAGGTTCATATGTTAAAGCCCTAACCCCAAGTATGACTGTATTTGGAGTAAGAAAGTAATTAAGATTAAATGAGGTCATAAAGGTAGGGCTCAGATCCAGTATTATTTGTGTCTTTATAAGAATAAGAAGACATACTGTAGGGCTGTCCTTCCCACCCCACCCCCACCTCTCTATCTCTCCCATGTGAGGACACAGCAAGCCAGGATTTATTAGACCTGCTGAGTTCTCATGAGAATCCCACCATGCTAGTCCTCTGATCTTGGACATTTAGCCCTCAGAAGTATGAGAAAATAAATTTCTGTTGTCTAAGCCACCCAATCCGTGTTATTTGTTTATAGCAGCTTGAGTCAATTAATACAGGGAGGGTGTGTATGTTAGTCACTTCAGTCATGTCCAACTCTTTGCAACCCAGTGAACTGCAGCTCACCAGGCTCCTCAGTCCATGGGGATTGTCCAGGCAAGAATACTGGAGTGGGTTGCCATGACCTTTTCCAGGGGATCTTCCCGATCCAGGAAACTTCCCAACCCAGGGATAGAATCCACAACTCTAACCTCTCCTGAATTGGTAGGCGGTTTCTTTACCACTAGCACCATCCTTGTGGGGAAGCCTAAAAGGGTGCCTAAAAGGGAAAAAATCACAAGTCATTGGTATGAAGTTATATACAGCCCTGATATCTTTACATAATATTACAATACCAAGACCACAAGGCAGAACTGTGGATCATATAAAGCTAGATGTGTTAAACTTGCTGAGTAGGGCATAACACCCATTTTTACAGTAGGAAAGTTAAAGAAATGTCACACAGAGTTTATGGCACTATGATTAATAGTCTGGTTTCAGGACAGATCTGGTAAATGAGGTCTAGGCGAAGATTGGTCAAGATTTACAATCTATTTGAGTTGGTGAGACTGTCCATAGTCTTATATTTGGAACATGTGAATACATGCTATCCGTGGAAATAATAGTTAAATTAATTTGTGGTAGTATCCGGTATATGAGACTGAACTAGTGTTAAGACAATTTAAACTTTAGGTAATTTGTCTCCTAGGACACAGTATGTACATTTTATCTGTGTTGCAAACAGGAGTAAAATTTCATGATTTGTCTCGTTCATCTCTTATCTAGTATTTAGAATAGTGCATTCTGTTTTCAATTTACTCTCTAGCCCTTTCATAACATTTAGGCTATATCTTGTATTCTCTTGATTTAAATGTTTTATAATTCACCTAAAAGTCAAGCTAACTCATTGTATATTTTCCAGTTTTATTGAGATATAATTGATATATAACATTTTCATGTTTACAACATAAGTATATTGATTTGATAGACATAATGCAAAATGATTACTACTATAGCTTTAATACCTTCATCTTTTCACATAATTATCATTTCTTTTTCTGTGGTAGGAATATATAAAATCTACTGTCTTAGCGTCTTTCAAGTTAATAATACAGTTTATTAGCTATAATCACCATGCTGCATATTAGAACTCATTTGTCTTAAAATTGGAAATTTGTGCCCTTTGACCAATGTTTCCCTATTTTTTCCATATCCCCCCTTTAAGATTGTACAAATAACTGATATCTTATATTATTTTCTATTTCTATGACATTTCACTTCATAATGTTCTTAAAGTCCACCCATATTATTGCAAATGGCAGAATTTCCTTCTTTCTCGTGGTTGAATAATATTCCATTGTATGTATGTAACATAGCTGTGTTATCTATTTATCCATCAGTTAACCCTTAGGTCTGTTACATATCTTGACTTTTGTGAATTTTGCTGAAATGAATATGGGAGTGAAGCTATCTCTTCACATTCCTGTTTTCATTTTCTTTGTATATATGCCCAGAAGTGGAATTGCTGGACTGTAAGGCAGTTCTCTTTTTAATTTCTTAATGAACCTCCATATTTTTTCCAAAGTGGCTGTATCAAGAGTACATAAGGATTTCTTTTCTCCATATTCTCACCAACACTTGTTATCTTGTCTTTTTGATGATAACCATTCTAACATGTGTGAGTTGATACCTCCTTGTGGTTTTGATATGCATTTTTCTTATAATTAGATATGTTGAACACTTTTTCATGTACTTATTGGTCATCTGTATATCTTTTTTGGAAGAATGTCTATACACCATTATTCTTTATCATATTTGCATAAGGAATATTTTGTCTTGTTTGAATCTTGCGTTTTCCTACAGGTCTTACATCTAAGAACTCTTTTTATCTGGTTTAAAATGTATAATAATATCATTTCTGAGTGAAGCCTGCCCTCAGTGCTTTGAGATTTCTGAATATTGGCATTTCTTAAACATATGCTTCTTATACCCAGGTAGTAGTATTTAAGACTATTAAAATTGCTAGATAACTTGAGAACAGATGAATCCATTTTTTTGTCAATTTTTATTAAAGTTTATTTATTGTTATGTAAAATGATTATTGTTTCTTACCTTTAGTACTAGATATGATAATATATTTGCTTGGATTACAATAACATGCTTTGTCCCATAGATCTCTGGGGGTGCAAATCCATTCTCTTTTACTCTTAATTATACTTTAGAGGAAAAGTTTGATTAACTACTGCTATAGCAGATTCATTATTATTAAGTAGTCTAATTTATTTAAATACATTTTTAGGGCTTTATTTTCTAATGTTTGAAATATTCAGAGTTTTATGATTCTCATAGGTCTTGCCAATATTTTATTAGAAATTATTAGAATGAGGGGAACTGGCATAAAATTAGAACTAAACTCTACATTTTGGTGGATTGGATAAAAGAAACACAAGAGTAAAAATTCTCATCTTGATATTTTTATTGATTAATATGACATGATATTGACATTTTTCCCCCTGTCATACTAGTTTAACTTACTCAGGAGACATATCTTTCCACAATTCTAGCACAGAATTTTGATTATGTTAAGATAAGCCAATTATTGCTGGTGCTTTTACATGATAAAAGAAAATAAAAAAAAGGACATTTCTACAATTATGTTACTGTGTTTTTTGAAGAAATGTAAAGTATATTTATTGTGTGATAGATTTGATGGCTAATTTGTTTCATTTTTATTGTTGCCACTCTCACATATTTTCATCTGACTTTACAAATTTTAAACTTTGGCATAGCAAGAAATTAGAAGCCGTTACACCTTGGAAGGAAAGTTATGACCAACCTTGATAGTATATTAAAAAGCAGAGACATTACTTTGCCAACAAAGGTCCGCCTAGTCAAGGCAATGGTTTTTCCCGTGGTCATGTATGGATGTGAGAGTTGGACTGTGAAGAAGGCTGATCGCCGAAGAATCGATGCTTTTGAACTGTGGTGTTGGAGAAGACTCTTGAGAGTCCCTTATACTGCAAGGAGATCCAACCAGTCCATTCTAGAGGAGATCAATCCTGGATGTTCATTGCAGGGACTGATGCTAAAGCTGAAACTGCAATACTTTGGCCACCTCATGCGACGAGTTGACTCACTGGAAAAGACTCTGATGTTGGGAAAGGTTGGGGGCGGGAGGAGAAGGGGACGACCGAGAATGAGATGGCTGGATGGCATCACCGACTCTGTGGATATGAGTTTGAGTGAACTCCGGGAGTTGGTGATGGACAGGGAAGCCTGGCGTTCTGTGATTCATGGGGTCGCGGAGAGTTGGACACGACTGAGCGACTGAACTGAACTGACAATAAATAAATAATAAGGATATTCTTGCAAGAGATTTGGCAATGTCAATAGCTTGTTTTATTTTTCTCAAACTAATCAACAGCTATGACTACCACAGCCTAAGTTAGAAAATGAAATATTGAAAATTGAGATAAGATATATAATATATATTTTATAAATGTTTCAAAGCTTCCATTTAGTTACTTACAATTTCAGAGCCCAAATGTTCTAAACAGCTTGCTAATGTTTTAAAAATTTTTATAGATAGACTGTTTTGAGGAAGATCCTGAAGTTCTGAGGATATTCAATCATTGAGACATTTTTCTATTGTGGAAAGAGAGATTTTATACCTGGTAATGGTAAAATCATGAAACATGTGCATATATTCCTGGGAGTGTGCATGTGCACATGAGTTTACATGCCTGTACACTCTTAACAATTGCCCCTCAGTCTTCTCTATGAATATTTTAGCAAGAGTAAACATAAACCTCATTATGAAACAGCTTGGATTGCTTGAACATATGACCAATATGGATATTTGTGGATCTTTGTTTACCATTTCTGTATCTTTCACCTAAATGATGAAACATATCTGGGGTATAATGTTTTGAAGGAAAATAAGAAATATCTTTTTATTCTCACCCCAAATATATTTTATCCATCTCTGTCCCAGCATCTGAAAGGGAGAAACTAAGCCATCTGGAAAAGTTTGTGAGAATTGTAGCAGTTAGATGAAGGATACAGACATGGCTCAGATGGTGAAGAATCCGCTTGCAATACAGGAGACCAGGTTCGATCCTTGGTTGGGAAGATCCCCTGGAGAATCCACTCAAATATTCTTGCCTGTAGAATTCTATGGACAAAGAACCCTGTGGGCTACAATCCATGGGGTCACAAAGTCGGACATGACTGAGTGACTAACGCTTTCACTTTTCTAATCTGAAGGTAAAAGAAAGATTAACTTTAATGGAAAAGTATTTTCTTACATAAGATGAATGAAGTTCCTTTCGAAATGAAGCCGGAAGAAGGACTAGTAATTTCAGATGCATAAGAAGAAAAGTAGAGATGTTTCATTGTCTTAAATTTATGGAAATTGTTTTCATTCTCTGGGTTGGTGCCTCAGATGTTTGAAGTGTTAAAAGGTCCCCCAGGTCATTCTAATTGCTAGATATGTCAAAAACCACTAACCTGGAAAAGTAGGTCTTAGATTTGCCAGGAGAGAGCAATAGAGTTGAAATACAGAGATTGATGAAGAAAAGAAAGGGAAAGAGAAAGAGAGATTGATGGAAGGGAGATGATCTGGAAATATATAAAGCATTAATATCAGAAATCGTATGGTTCTAGCTCTTAGTTTTTGACTCCTCAGGACTTTAAGTGGCCTAGGATATCCATAAAATGCCTTATCCCATGTTTTAGCCCTGGTTGTGATCTTGAAACTTAAAAAGGCATTAAGAGTTTGTGGGGTAATATGAAGTCCTGCTGCTGCTGCTGCTAAGTCACTTCAGTCGTGTCCAACTCTGTGTGACCCCATAGACGGAAGCCCACCAGGCTGCCCCGCCCCTGGGATTCTCCAGGCAAGAACACTGGAGTGGGTTGCCATTTCCTTCTCCAATGTGTGAAAGTGAAAAGTGAAAGTGAAGTCGCTTAGTTGTGTCCGACCCTTAGCGACCCCACAGACTGCAGCCCACCAGGCTCCTCCATCCATGGGATTATCTAGGCAAGAGTACTGGAGTGGCTTGCCATTGCCTTCTCCATATGAAGTCCTGCTGCTGCTGCTGCTGCGTCACTTCAGTCGTGTCCGACTCTGTGTGACCCCATAGACGGAAGCCCACCAGGCTCCTCCATCCCTGGGATTCTCCAGGCAAGAACACTGGAGTGGGTTGCCATTTCCTATCTGCATTTTCATGCTCATTATAGCATCATTCACAGTAGCCAAAGTATGGAAACAACCTGTGTTCATTAATGAATCAAGTATTTTTGGAATATTTTTTAGCATTAGGGGCTTCCCTGGTAGGTCAGTGGTAAAACAACCCACCTGTCATTGCAGGAGACATGAGTTCGATCCTTGGGTTAGGAAGATCCCCTGGAGAAAGAAATGCCAACCCACTCCAGTATTCTTGACTGGGGAATCCTATGGACAGAGGAGCCTGGCAAGCTACAGTCCATGGGTTTGCAAGAGTCAGATACAACTTAGTGACTATACAACAATTCAGTACTAAGAAGGAAATCCTGACATTTATGGACAACATGGATAAAATTGGAGGGCAATATGCTAAACAGAATAAGTCAGACAGAGAATGACAAATACTTCATGATATTTTTTACATGTGGAAGTCAAATGCATAGAAACAAAGTAGAAAAGTAGTTTTCAGGAATGCAGGAAATAGGGAGAGGTTGACAAAAGGTACAGACTTTCAGTTATAGGAGAAAAAAAGTCTGAAGATCTAATGTTTAACAAGGTGACTCAAAGTTGACACTATGCTATACAATTGAAATTTACTAAGATAGTAGAACATAAATGTTCTTACCAAAATTTAAGGTGGTGGCTATGTTACTTAACTGGGAAATTCCCTTAAAAGGAGGGAATCCACATAAAATCATAAAATTATCATGTGCACGTTAAATATCTTACAGCTTTATTTATCAATTATATCACAATAAAGCTGGAAAAAAATATTGTGGGACATCATGAGATGTATCCTTAGCTGTCATAGTATCCTTATTGCTGATTGAGTAAACTCATTCCTTTTTAAAAATTAAGCAACTCTCCACAATACAGTTCATTGAGTGGTTGCAGGTCAAGAGTCAAGAGTATAGTATTTCTTAAGTTTCTGGAAAACAGCTGCCGCCACAAGATATAGGAACACCACCCTGGCAAGGACCTGAACCCTGTACCTTATAGGCATCAATGATGTGAATTATCTTCACTGGATCAAAATGTACCACACAGTAACACATTCTTAAAATACGATATACATAATTAGACACAATATTTCAACCTCCATTTGGCCATTGCAAGGCATAGAAACCTACCTTTCTTGACCTGGATATTATATAGCTGTTAATGCTGCCAAAGAGCTTATTAACATTTCTGACTGCTTTGGACTCTATAATCATTTTGAGGTTGCAATGAATATTCCTTAGTCCTTGAGGAGTGTCTCTGGAAAGCATATCCATGTTGATTCAACTTTAGAATCAGATGAAATTCTTCCTGAATATTCAGATTCTTGAATTCAGATATGCAAAATATCAAAATATGCAGATATTTGCATTCAGATATGCAAAATCAGAATCTTTGAGGCTAGGTCCTAAGAATCTACAAGTACTGTTAACCCCTTCAGTTCAGTTCAGTCACTCAGTCGTGTCTGACTCTTTGCGACCCCATGAATCACAGCATGCCAGGCCTCCCTGTCCATAACCAACTCCTGGAATTCACTCAAACTCATGTCCATTGAGTCGGTGATGCCATCCAGCCATCTCATTCTCTGTCGTCCCCTTCTCCTCCTGCCCCCCATCCCTCCCAGCATCAGAGTCTTTTCCAGTGAGTCAACACTTCACATGAGGTGGCCAAAGTATTGGAGTTTCAGCTTTAGCATCAGTCCTTCCAGTGAACACCCAGGACTGATCTCCTTTAGAATGGACTAGTTGGATCTCCTTGCAGTCCAAGGGACTCTCAAGAGTCTTCTCCAACACCACAGTTCAAAAGCATCAATTCTTTGGCGATCAGCTTTCTTCACAGTCCAACTCTCACATCCATACATGACCTAGGTCTTTCTAATATACCATGTTTGAGAATGGGTCTTATATTCCAGGCGGCTCAGTGGTAAGGAATCTGCCTGCCAATGTAGGAGACACAGGAGATGCAGGTTTCATCCCTGTGTTGGGAAGATCCTTTGGAGGTGGAAATGGCAACCCACTCCAGTATTTGTGCCAAGAGAATCCCATGGACAGAGGAGCCTGGTGGGCTACAGTCATGGTTCTACATGACTGAGAAACTGAGCATGCACGCACTTATATTCCACTGGGAGAGTTGGAGGGGCTGTTACCACCTACAAATACGTAGATTTGAGGTAAATTTGGCATTGATGAGGAACAGCAAGAAAATTAAAGGCAGACCTATAGGTGAGTCTGAGACTAGTTAGTGAAAGGGTTGGGAAATAAAAAATGAAATAAATAACAGATTGAGAAGTTTTAGTTAAAACCAACAAAATATCCCACTTTGGAAAACACATATAAAACAGCCATCATGCCATATAGAAAAGGAAAATAAGAAGTTACAGTCATAAAGCTGTATTTAAAAGCAGGGGCTTTTTCAAGATTGTGATTGCACTACACCTGTTTTGTGTTCCTATAGAAAAATCAAAATAAAATTATTTTCGGTATTTCATGGGACCAAATCTTACCTGGTTCCTAACTCTTTGCACATTCAAATATGAATCTTGGTCTCCATACTCATACACCAGAATTATTATTTTAAAACTTCAAATTCTATATGTTCATGATTTATCTACATGGATTCTAGGTCGGTGTTTCATTTTTTAAATGAAATTTTTTATTAATGTCTAATTGACATGTAACATTATATTAGTTTCAGGTGTACAACATAACGATTCAATATTTTTATCTATTGTGAAATGATCAACCATTCATCACCAGAGACATTTAGGGTTTTTCTTTTTGTGATGAGAACTTTTAAGATCTCTTTTAGGAACTTTCTATTGTGCAATAAAGTATTATTAATTGTGATCACTATGCTGTACATTACACCCCCAGGACTTATTAATATTTGTACCTTTTGTGACTCCTTTTATCCATTTCACCCCTTACCCCCCACCCCATGGCAGCCATCAATCTTTTCTCTGTATCTACGAGTTTAGAGTTTTTGTTTGTTTAGATTCCACATATAAGTAAGTAGATCAGTGTTTCTTAGATGTTTGTGTGATTAGATCATAATAATTGAAGAATCTCAGGGATGAGAACTTTAGACATAGTTTTTGGGCCCAGGAATTTGCCTTTAGTCACTCAAGTAGTTTTGTGAGGAAGTGATCTGGATGTTAGCCATTCCCCTTGATCTTTTCTTATCTCCTCTAGGATATTCCTCCTTTCAAGTCTTATTTTTCTAATTGAATGTTCAATTTCTCTGCTGCCTTGAATTCTTCTCCTCAGAATGAACAGATTTAAGACACTTGCATTGTAAGATTTTCTTTAAATTTGTATTAATGGCCTAAATCTACCATATCAAGTTACCTAGAAACTGGGTGACTTAAAACAGCAGTAACTGATTGCCTTACACTTCTGGAACCTAGAAGTCTGAAATTAAGGCATCGGTGAGCCATGCTCCCTCTGAAGCCTCTAGAGGAGGATCCTTCCTTGCCTCTTCCACCTTCTGGTATCCCCAGGTATCCTTTGGGTTACAGCAGCATAACTCAGTCTCTGTGTTGGTCTTCATACGCTGTCATCTCTGTGTGTATATGCCTCTGTCTTCACATGGTCTTCTCCCTGTGCTCTCATTTTCCTCTTCTGACTCAAGTTATTTTGGACTAGGGCCAACCCTAATGTAGTATGACCTTGTTCTAACCTAGTTGCTTCTGCAAAGATCCTATTTCCAAATAAGTTCACATTTACAGCTATCAAGGGATAGGACTTGAATATCTCTCTTGGGAAATGCAAGTAAACTTATAGCAATACTGTATGTTACAGTCTAGCTACTTCCCCATCTCTCTCTTCCTCAGCTAAGATTCTGGAACAAATAGTTTACACTCAATTGTTATCACTTCTTTGTCTCCTACTGCAATCTGGCTTTGGATTCCCACTGGGGCTTGCCTTGTAGCTCAGTCGGTAAAGAACCTGTCTGAAATGCAGGAGACCCAGAATCGATTCCTGCGTCAGGAAGATCCCCTGGAGAAGGAAACGGCAACCCACTCCAGTATTCTTGCCTGGAGACTGTAGCCTGTCAGGCTCCTCTGTCCATGGGGTCGCAAGAATTGGACATGACTTAGCAACTAAACCACCACCACCACCAGTCCACTGAAGCTCTGGTTGTTAGAGTAGTTATTAAAATTTTAATTGACAAATCTGAAGAACACTTATTAGTTCTTATCTCACTTGATATCCTTACTCTCCTCCAGAGTATTGATCATTCTTTTCCTGAAGCCTCTCCTATTTGAATGAAACTAAGTCCACTCCAGTATTCTTGCACTTCCCTAGTGGCTCAGCTGGTGAAGAATCTGCCTGCAATGCAGGAGACCTGGGTTCGATCCCTGGGTTGGTAAGATCACCTGGAGAAGGGAAAGGCTACCCACTCCAGTATTCTGGCCTTGAGAATTCCATAGACTGTATAGTCCATGGAGTCACAAAGGGTCAGACATGACTGAGCGACTTTCACTTTCAAGTCCACCTGTTTATATACAACTTTGTTTCATTTTGTTAGATCAATATAGCCACAAAATGTTATAATGATAGAAAATCTTACATAAAATTATGGCATACATGCAGGTAATCTTAATTGAACTTGAGAAACACTAGCACAGAAATATTTCCTGAAAACAGTGCTGTAAACTGGAAGAATATACTATCCTTTGTTCTTTCAGTGCTCTAACCATCACTTTCCATGTAAGATTACACAAAACACATACACCAGAAGGCAAAATTCTGTTATTTTCCTTAAGTTCACGTATCATATCACATCACCTATATAATAGTATTTAAAATTAAATTATAGCCACCATTATAATGTAACTCTAACCTTATTTTCTTTCTATATCTAGGAGTATAGTTCCTTTCCCTTCAATAATCCTTTCTACTCATTGTATTGATTATCTAGTAATGAGTAATGATATTACAACTCTCTTAGTGGCCTAAAGCAATATACATTTGTTATCTCAGTTTTTATGGGTCAGGAGCTTTTTATGGGTCAGGTATAGCTTACATGTATCTTTTGCTTAGAGACACACAAGATTGTGGTCTATACTGAGGCTTGACTTGGGAAGGATCCACTTATAAACTCACTCAGATTACTGGCAGAATTCAATTCCTTTCAGTTTTATGGCTCTCAATTCCTAGCTGTCTCTTAGCTGGAGGCCATGCTTAGCAGCTGGAGGTCATTTGTAATTCCTTAATACATGAAGTTTCCTATCATGACCATTTGTTTCTTCACAGCTAGTAAAGAGAAAAAGACTCCAGTAAAATGAGTGCTATAACCTTATATAGTCATGCAATCATGTATATATATGTCCATTCCATCAGTTGTTTAGTAGCAAGTCACAGATCCTTCTTACACTCAAGGAGTGGGGCTCGCATACAGGTAAACATCAGGTGAGCCACATTATATGTCTTCTGTCCCTTGACATATAGTCTTTTCACTAGATATTCCACTTAAATAATTTCCTACATATATGACTTCAACTGATAGCTGTATGCTGTTGGTTCCAAAATCTATATCCCAGGCTAAATGTTTCTTCAAAGACTTCAGTTGATATAGTCGACTCTCTTTAGAAATTGTGGTGTGAATGTAGGCATTTCTTTGTAGAAACCAATATCAGCATCCTTCCTTTACCCCCCAATTTTTCCTCCTCCTTTTGCCACCTTAGATGAAACACAAACTGTGGTAAGTGCACTTGATCACAAAACTGAGACTATGATTTAATATTCTAGGATAGAACCCAAGCATTAGTATATTAAAGAAACTTTCCAAGTGATTCTAATTTGTATCTGCAGTTGATAACTGATTTATCTATAGCATTACTCTGCTTTGTCTGCTTTATAACATGAGTCACAGTCTGAAATTATTCTTCTGTTATTGTTTTATTCTTTTCCTGTCTCTCCTTTAGAATTGAAGTTCCGCAAAATGTTATTCACCACTGTATCCTGTATGTGTATGTGTATGTGTGTATATATATATAAATATAACAATATTTGTCATACAGTATGTATTCAGTAACTTACTTATTGAATCATTAGGTGTTCAGTTGAGTCGCTCAGTCATGTCCGATTCTTTGCAACCCATGGACTGCAGCACGCCAGGCCTCCCTATCTATCACCAACTCCCAGAGTTTAATCAAACTCATGTCCATTGAGTCTGTGATGCCATCCAATCATCTTATCCTCTGTTGTCCCCTTCTCCTCCCACCTTCATTTTTTTCCAGCATGAGAGTCTTTTCACATGAGTCAGTTCTTCCCCTCAGGTGGCCAAAGTATTGGAGTTTCAGCAACATCAGTCCTTCCGATGAATATTCAGGACTGATTTCCTTTAGGATGGACTGGTTGGATCTCGTTGCAGTCCAAGGGACTCTCCAACGTTGAACTCCTCCAACGCCACAGTTCAAAAGGATCAATTCTTCAGTGATCAGCTTTCTTTATAGTCCAATTCTCACATCCATATGTGGCTACTAGAAAAACCATAGCCTTGACTAGACGGACCTTTATGGCAAAGTAATATCTCTACTTTTTAATATGCTAACTAGTTTAGTCATAACTTTTTTTCCAAGAAGTGTCTTTTCATTTTCTTGCTGCAATCACCATCTCAGTGATTTTGGAGCCCCCCAAAATAAAGTCTGACACTGTTTTCCCATCTATTTGCCATGAAGTGATGGGACCAGATGCCATGATCTTAGTTTTCTGAACATTGAGCTTTAAGCCAACTTCTTCTCTCTCCTCTTTCACCCTCATCAAGAGGCTTTTTAGTTCATCTTCACTTTCTGCCATAAGGGTGGTGTCATCTGCATATCTGAGGTTATTGATATTTCCCCCAGCAATCTTGATTCCAAATTGTGCTTCATCCAGTCCAGCATTTCTCATTATGTACTCTGCATATAAGTTAAATAAGCAGGGTGACAGTATACAGCCTTGACGTACTCCTTTTCCTATTTGGAACCAGTCTGTTGTTCCATGTCCAGTTCTGACTGTTGCTTCCTGACCTGCATACAGATTTCTCAAGAGGCAGGTTAGGTGGTCTGGTATTCCAATCTCTTTCAGAATTTTCCACAGTTTATTGTGATCCATACAGTCAAAGGCTTTGGCATAGTCAGTAAAGCAGAAGTAGATGTTTTTCTGGAACTCTGTTGCTTTTTCAGTGATCCAGTGAATGTTGTCAATTTGATCTCTGGTCCCTCTGCCTTTTCTAAAACCAACTTGATCATCTGGAAGTTCACAGTTCAGGTATTGTTGAAGCCTGGCTTGAAGAATTTTGAGCATTACTTTCCTAGCATGTGAGATGAGTGCAATTGTGCGGTAGTTTGAGCATTCTTTGGCATTTCCTTTCTTTAGGGATTGGAATGAACACTGACCCTTTCCAGTCCTGTGATCACTGCTGAGTTTTCCAAATTTGCTGGCATATTGCGTGTAGCATTTTCATGGCATCATCTTTTAGGATTTGAGATAGCTCAAATGGAATTCCATCACCTCCACTAGCTTTGTTCATAGTGATGCTTCCTAAGGCCCACTTGACTTCACATACCAGTATGTCTGGCTCTAGGTGAGTGATCACACCATCATGTTTATCTGGGTCGTGAAGATCTTTTTTGTACAGTTCTTTTGTGTATTCTTGCCACATCTTCTTAATATCTTCTGCTTTTGTTAGGTCCATACCATTTCTGTACTTTATTGAGCCCATCTTTCCAGCGCCTACACGTGTAGCCCCATTAGGTGTTAAATACCACTATTGTAAGTCAGCATTATGTGCTTAGTTGTTCAGTCGTGTCTGCCTCTTTTCCACCCCATGGAATTTTGCCCACCATGTTCCTCTGTTCATGGGGATTCTCCCGGCAAGGTTACTGGAGTGGGTTTCCTTGCCCTTCTCCAGGCGATCTTTCCAGCCCAGGCATCGAACCCAGGTCTCCTGCATTGCAAACAGATTCTTTTCTGTCTGAGCCACTAGAGAAGCCTAGCATTCCTGGGCTAATATGCTAGGTGTTTTCTGTCTATTATTTTATTAATCTTCACAAGACTCATATGAGTCTATTTTTAAGTTTGTTATTCTCCTTTTTAGTGATTAGGAAAAGGTGGCAGAGTAGTTTTTCCAAGGTCACATATAAAGTGGAACTAGGACTTAAACCAGGTCTACAGTATTCCAGAGCTTATGGTTTTGACCAATATGCTCTGCATATGCTTTCCAGCTGTATTCATTTCTTGCTCAAATTGTTATGCCGTTGAGTTTATTGTTTCTTATGGAATAATCTCTTCACCTAGTGATTTATTAATCCACTGTGATAGAAAATCAAATCATCTATCTCCACCAGAATATAGTTTCTTCATTTTGTTTAACATTCTTACATATTCCATTTTCTGATTGATGGTTATTCTAAATCCAGTTGTCAAACAATGCATGCTACCTATTCTTCAACAATGTTCTAGGCACAAAATAGGAACATATCATCTTACATATCCCCTATTTTATGCTTGGATTCATAACTTTTATCCACAAATCTCTCTGCATTTTACAATCAAGAATTTTCCAGTCATCCCACGAGGTAAATGAATATTTATTGTCATCATTTTACAGATGTGTGCAATTAGGCATAGATTAATTAAATAAATTCTTCAAGGACAAACAATGAGTTGATTGGAAAATCAAGGTTAACATTGAACATTCCAACTTTTTGCTTCTAAAAGGAATGGATGGTGTGTTAAGTTGATTTAACTATACATAGTTAAAAATGTTTATTGTAAGCTTTCTTAATATATCCTCCATGAGTTTTTGGACATTACCCAAAATAATTCACAGTATTGATATCTAGCCATTATATATGTATGCAGTTTTTGTCTCTTGGCTTCCATGGGAGATGCAGAAATGAAAATGAAGAAAGAATTTAGCCCATATAATTATATCTTCCTATAGAGATTCTGGTAATTATGTTTGGATACTTTTTTTACTATATAATTTAAAGGTTTTTATTTTGTAACGTAGCTCTAATTTAGCATATAGAAGTAAGCAGCTAATTAAGCTGAGATTACTTTCCACTCCCAGCTAACATTTAGAACATAATCAAAGTTATTATTACAAAATTGTTTGAAGTTACATTACTACTTATGAATATGAACCCCAACCAAAATGCATAACATAATAACATAATTAAGAAAGACTATATTATTTCAGTATGTTGCCACTCAGATAACCAAATTAAAACTATATGTCCTTCATTTCACCAGTTGTGGGTTTTTAGACTCATGAAAGATCTGTAGTTGATCTGTAACCTCTTATATCTGCCTCTTAAACAAGATGATATATTTTTCTGGTTCATTTTAATTCTTTATTTTTTAATGTAAAGTTAGTTTAACACCATATGTATATAGTGCATCAGTGCAACAGTATAATTTTTAATTTGTTAAGATGTTGAGATTTTGTTGAATCAAAATTTAAATTTAGTCAAAATCACTGTGATCGAAACAATCTACAAACAATTTGTAGAAAATCCAACAAATAAGTCATAAATCAGAAAAAGAAATTAATACACAAAAGGGAATTTGAATTTAAATAGGATTTTATTTTCAGTGTGTGTCATTTAAATCACTGATAAGAATTTGCACTAATATAAGACTTCTTGGTAACGTGACAAATCTGTTCTGCAGATGTGTATCTTAGAAAGGTAGACATTACATATAAATCTTTATAATGAATAATGTTTTTAATCAGGAGTTTTTCAGTCTTCTATTCTACAAACTCCTAAAGAGAATTGGCTACAGAGTCAAACACGACTAAGCAACTAACAAAGTAATAATGATATATCTGCTGCTCTGTGCTCAGTTGTGTCTGACTCTTTATGACCCCATGGACTGTAGCCCACCAGGCTCCTCTGTCCATGGCATTTTCCAGGCAAGAATACTGGAGCTGGTTGCCATTTCCTATTCCAGGGGATCTTCCCAACCCAGTGATCGAATCCACATCTCTTGCATGTCCTGCTTGGTAGGCATTCTTTACCACTGTGTAGAATCCTGGTGATATCTCATTGTGATTTTAATTTACATTTCCCTGATGGCTAATGTTGAACATTTTATCATTTATTTACAATTGTCATAGCTTCTTTGGTGAAATAACTGCTTATTTCTTTTGCCCATTTCTAACTGGATTATTTGTTGTTGTTTTCTATATTGAATTTCAAGTCTTCTTTATCTGTCTTGGATAGTAGTTCCTAATCAGCTCTGTAGTTTGCAAATCTTTTCTTCCAGTTTGTAGCTTGTCTTATCTCTTCACATGGTCTCTGACAAAGCAAATCTTGTTTATTCTTATGAACCATAAGTCTTCTGATTTAATAAATTATTCTTACTAATTCTTCAGTTCAGTTTCAATTTTTAGGAAGTCTATTATGGGAATTACAAGATAATTGACAAATCATATTTGTAAATAGCTACATTAAAATAAATAGGATACCGCATTTTGGTCAGTTTACTCTTGGGTATTATGATATACATTATGACAGCAAGATTTTTCTACAGCTTTCATGTCACATATCAGGATTATCATAATTTCTCTTTATTAAACCAAGAGCATAGCATTTTGGTATATATCCTTATGGAACTTGAAGGGAAATTTTACTAATTAGTTTCTAGAACTGATCAGTTCACTTAAAATTATGGACTCTCTCTCTCTCTATATATATATATATACACACTTTTCTAAACTTTCTTTTTGTTAATTAAATAATTATATACTTCTTTTTAAAAATAAGTAAATTGTGCTGAAAGGACCTTTGACAAAGAACAGTTTTTCTTAAAATACCGTAGGCTCATTTCTTACTTTGTCAACAATATACTTGTATATTCATTTCTTTCCAAGTATATCCCAATGGTTTGTGATAAAGAGAATATATTCAATAAGGTAAATAAAATGGAAATAATCAACCAAGCCTTTGGAAGGACCATGAGGTTAGTTAATATGATTATCTATCTTTAGTGACTTTTAGTTTTCTGAAATCTATCTCTCACACACACTCACATACTCATAAATTAATGTGGGGACTGCATATATAAAACTGCACGCATGTGTACATGGAAGTCACTTCAGTGGTATCTGACTCTTTGTGACCCTATGGACTGTAGCCTGCCAGCCTCCTCTGTCCATGGGTTTCTTTTTTTTTTTTTTTTATGGTATGAGAATTGTTTTAATATTTCCATATTGTCCATGGGTTTCTACAGGTAACAGTACTGGAGTTGGTTGCCATGCCCTCCTCTGGGGAATCTTCCCAACCCAGGGATGGAACCCATGTTTCTTATGTCTTGAAGTGGCAGGTGGGTTCTTTACCTCAAGTACCACCTGGAAAGCACATAAAGTTGCATGTGCGTGCTGTGTGCTGCTAAGTCAGTTCAGTAGTGTCCGGCTCTTTGTGACCCTATGAACCTCAGTTTCTTAGCTAGATACAGAAAGTACTCTTGGTTTGAAAAGAATCAAAATTTTCCCTCTTGCTAAACTGCTAAGTAAAATTGTCCCTTGGAATTTTCATAAAGGAGTCACTAAAAGAAAATAAGCAATAGTTTTTACAATGAACGTAGAAATAATTTTTCACTTTGTTATTTCTTATAATTATGCTTGATGAAAGATGAGGAAATAATAGTAAAGTATAGTTCTGAGAAGGCATTTCTGCTAATGTAGTCTTAGTATTCAACTGAAAAGAATAGGATATGCTTAGTATAATTTCCCCAATTAAATATGAATTTATTAAGTACTAAGAATAAAAGCTTGTTTTAATTTTCTATTTAAATACTTCTCCTTTTTTCCAGAATCACCCTTTTTCTTAGTGCATATTAAAGATAATTGTTTTAAGATCTGTTGTACTAGTCTAAACATACCTGATTACTTTTATTAAGTGATTTTCCAAGATCAAAATTATTTCACAAAGCAACTTCTGTAAATCATGTTTAAAACAAATAGCATCTTTTAGAAAGAATGACATCAAGCGTGAGATAAACTGGGTACAATTCTTAATAATTGCATTAAAGTAAAATGTTATAAGAATGGATTCTAATTTAGATAATTTCATTCTTGTCTTGAAATTATTGAAGTCCTGACACTAAAAATATGTGTTTTTGAGTGTTTTTTTTGACACCGATCAAGGTTTGGAGATTGTAGTAGAACTCTGCAGTATGATAGAGGCAATTCTGATTTAGTTTGCCACTTAACCCTATTGGCTCTGTTCTCATTATGTCATTCTTGTGTATTTAGTATTATAATCTTCTGAAGTATGAATATGATCCCAATTATCACTCTAAAAATTCTACAAGCATGAATCCTTTGAGTGGTTAATTGTTGAAAGGATCAAATCTAAGAAAAATTCAAGATTTATTCTTAAGCAAAAACTCATTGATTTTTCCTTAGTTATGATAATAGAAGGCAATTTCAGTTTAATGTAGAGCAGTATGTTTGAATTCCACATTACCTTTCTTACCATTTAATGGGCTAAAATGTATTCATTTGATAGCAAGAATTCCATTTACTCAAACTATCCATCTAATCCAAAATCAGAATCTTACACATTGAATGAAAAGAACAGAAAGTAATTTTCAAATCATCAAGTTATTCTGTTTTCTGTGAACTTTTATCACCTCAAAAAAGGGATTTTTCAATTATTTATGTACCATATTTACTTTAAATAATTGGTGAAAAATGTACAATTATATTTACTTTTTAACATTATCTACCTTTCTAAAGGAATTTGTGCTTTATTTTATACCAGTTAATCTAATTTGCAAATATACAAATTATTGTCATATAATCCGTAGAAAATTATGACTAATTTCTCTGGAAATGAACTATATTTTTATAAGCAATGTTATAATTTGTTCATTATGTTTTAAAAACATAAAGTAGCTTGCATACACAGATATAAATTTAGTGCCACATAATATATTCTTCCTCTTCCACTTCCACTCCTTTCTTTGTGGGAAGGTGGGAGAACAAATTCTTACCCCAACATTTCTACCTTAAATTCTTCAAGGAGAACTTCCTATTCTAGAACAGTTCTCTCTGCTATATAGCACTCTGTAATAGCATGGCCTCTAACAGCACTTTGCACTACCAGTATTGTAGGACTGAAAATATTTTATTTTACTTAGATTCCTTAAAATTAATTTTTATTTGAATACAGTTGATTTATAATTTTGTGTTTCTACTGTAAAACATATCAGTTATACCTATATCCACTCTTTTGTAAAGATTCTGTTCCCATATAGGTCATTACAGCGTAATGAATAGAGTTCCCTGAGCTAACCTAACAATAGGTTCTTATTAGTTATCTGTTTTATATATAGTAATATGTGTATGTCAATACCGATCTCCCAGTTTATCCCTTCTCCTTTTCCTCCCTTGGTAACTGTAAGTTGGTTTCTATATCTGTATCCCATTTCTGTTTTGTAAATAGGTTCATTTGTACCATTATTTTAAATTCCATATATAAGCAATATCATATGATAGTTCTTTCTCTGACTTACCTCACTAAGTTTGACATTCTCTAGGTCCATCCATGTTGCTTCAAATGGCATTATTTTGCTCTTTTTTATGGCTAAGTAATATTCATTGTGTGTGTCTATATACATATACAGAGACACACACACAGAGACACCACATCTTCATCTATCCCTCTATTAATAGACATTTAGGTTGCTTTGGTCATGCATATTGTAAATAGTGCTGCAGTGAACATTGAGATATGTATATCTTTTTGAATTATGGTTTTCTCCAGATGTATGCCCAGGAATAGGATTGCTGGATAATGTGGTAATCCTACTTTTAGTTTTTTAAGGAATTTCCATACTGTTCTTCATAGCGGCTATACCAATTTACATTCCCACCAACAATGTAGTAGGGTTCCCTTTTCTTCATGCCCTCTCCAGCATTTATTTGTAGATTTTTTGGTAATGACCATTCTGATCAATGTGAGGTGATACCTCATTTTTGTAGTTTTGATTTGAATTTAGCTGATAATTAGTGATGATGAGCATCTTTTCATGTGCCTCTTGACTATCTGTATGTCTTCTTTGGAGAAATGCATGTTTAGATCTTCTGCCCATTTTTTCATTAGCTTGTTTGTATTTTTGATATTGAGCTGTATGAGCTATTTGCATATTTTGAAATTATTCCCTTTTAGGTCACTTCTTTTGCAGATATTTTCTCCCATTTTGTAGGATGTCTTTTCATTCTGTTTATGGCTTACTTTGTTCTAAAGCTTTTAAGTTTAATTAGGAAATGTTAGTTTATTTTTGTTTTTATTTTTATTACCCTGGAAGGTGTATCAAAAAAGATATTGCTGTGATTTATGTCAGAAAATGTTCTGCCTATGTTTTCCTCTAAGAGTTGTATAGTATCCAGTCTTACATTTAGGTCTTGAATTCCTTTTGTGTTTATTTTTATGTATGGTATTAGAGAATGTTTTAATTTCATTCTTTACATGTAGTAGTCCCATTTTCCCAACACCACTTATTGAAGAGACTGTTTTTTCTCCATTGTATATTATTGCCTCCTTTGTCATGGATTAAGTGACCATAGGTGAGTAGGTTTATCTCTGGATGTTTTATCTTATTTCATTGATCTATATTTCTGTTTTTTCTGACAGTACCATAGTGTTTTGATTACTGCAGCTTTGTAGTACAGTCTGAAGTTACAGTACAATCTGTACTGTACAGAATCAGTACAATCTGATTCCTCCAGGTCTGTTTTCTCATTGTCAAGATTACTTTGGGTATTTGGGGTCATTTGTGTTTGTTTTATTTAGATTTTTAATATCTGATTTACATTTATGATTTAAGCTCTATGATGGCAGAGTTCCAGTATGGCATCTTCTCCCCTTTAGCTCAGGGCTTCGCTTGAGATTGGCACATAACAGATGTGCAATAAATATTTGTTGAATACATACATGAATAGAACTATCACTCTCTAGTAAGAATGATTATGAAGATGGCATTGGCATATGATATAAAAATAAAAGAAACTTTTTAAGGTTCCTTTAAAAGCACATCTATAATCCATTCCTTTTGTCCTTCATTCTCCAGACACTTATTTTACCCCAAGATTTTCTTAAAAACCATTCCAGTGGCTAGTGGGCATATCAAGATGAATAGAAGACAATTTCTAACTTAAAAGAATCTGCAGTTCATTATGGAGAGAGACACTTGTCCAAATAACTATAACACAGAATCATAAATTCTGTGACAGAAACCTAAGTTTTGTGAAAAGAGACCCACCTCATAGAGGAGTTGGCATAGAATTGCACATTGATCTAAAATATTTGAATTATATTACTTTTTTCTCTTCAGAATAAATATAAAAGAGAGGGAAATATTCATTGTGTCCATGGTATAATGTAGGACATTTTTTTTCCAGTTCTTTAAGGTGTCTTTATTATTATTATTAATATTGACAGTGTTTATACAGTTCAGTTCAGTTTAGTTCAGTCACTCAGTTGTGTCCAACTCTCCGTGACCCCATGAATCACAGCATGCCAGGCCTCCCTGTCCATCACCAACTCCCGGAGTTCACTCAAACTCATGTCCACAGATTCGGTGATGCCATCCAGCAAATCTTATTCTCTGTCGTCCCCTTCTCCTCCCGCCCCCAGCCTTTCCCAGAATCAGAGTCTTTTCCAGTGAGTCAACTCGTCGCATGAGGTGGCCAAAGTATTGCAATTTCAGCTTTAGCATCAGTCCTTCCAATGAACACCCAGGATTGATCTCCTTTAGAATGGACTGGTTGGATCTCCTTGCAGTCCAAGGGACTCTCAAGAGTCTTCTCCAGCACCACAGTTCAAAATCATCAATTCTTCAGCAATCAGCTTTCTTCACAGTCCAACTCTCTCATCCATACATGACCACGGGAAAAACCATAGCCTTGACTAGACGGACATTTGTTGGCAAGTCATGTCTCTGCTTTTTAATATACTATCAAGGTTGGTCATAACTTTCCTTCCAAGGAGTAAGTGTCTTTTAATTTCATGGCTGCAATCAGCATCTGCAGTGATTTTGGAGCCCCAAAAAATAAAGTCTGGCATTGTTTCCACTGTTTTTCCATCTATTTCCCATGAAGTGATGGGACCAGATGCCATGATCTTAGTTTTCTGAATGTTGAGCTTCAAGCCAACCTTTTCACTCTCCTCTTTCACTTTCATCAAGAGGCCTTTGAGTTCCTCTTCACTTTCTGCCATAAGGGTAGTGTCATCTGCATATCTGAGGTTATTGATATTTCTCCCAGCAAACTTGATTCCAGCTTGTGCTTCTTCCAGCCCAACGTTCCTCATGATGTACTCTGCATATAAGTTAAATAAGCAAGGTGACAATATACAGCCCTGACGTACTCCTTTTCCTATTTGGAACCAGTCTGTTGTCCCATGTCCAGTTCTGACTGTTGCTTCCTGACCTGCATACAGGTTTCTCAAGAGGCAGGTCAGGTGGTCTGGTATGCCCATGTCTTTCAGAATGTTCCACAGTTTATTGTGATCCACACAGTCAAAGGCTTTGGCATAGTCAATGAAGCAGAAATGGATGTTTTTCTGGAACTCTCTTGCTTTCTCCATGATCCAGCGGATGTTGGCAATTTGATCTCTGGTGCCGCTGCCTTTTCTAAAACCTGCTTGAACATCTGGGAGTTCACGGTTCACATATTGCTGAAGCCTGGCTTGGAGAATTTTGAGCATTGCTTTAGTAGCGTGTGAGATGAGTGCAATTGTGCGGTAGTTTGAGCATTCTTTGGCATTGCCTTTCTTTGGGATTGGAATGAAGACTGACCTTTTCCAGTCCTGTGGCCACTGCTGAGTCTTCCAAAAATGCTGGCATATTGAGTGCAGCACTTTCACAGCATCATCTTTCAGGATTTGAAATAGCTCAACTGGAATTCCATCACTTCCACTAGCTTTGTTAGTAGTGATGCTTTAAGGCCCACTTGACTTCACAGTCCAGCCATTACTATTCCTTCTGGTCTTTTTATGGCAACATAAGTCAAAGCTAAATAAAGAAAAGCAAATAACATTTACTGGGTTACTGTTTTCTCAAGTTTTAATCTCTTTCCACGTGTTTCACCTACTTATACCTTTCCAAGTCTAAATCCATCCACATTTCTCTTGGCACTGATTACAAGCACAATTATGAAGGCACTAGAAAAGTATATAAATTTATTATAATATCTTTAGAGTTGCCAGCAGTCATTGCATGTGTTGGTACTGGTGTCCTGCATAGCCACAGTGGGATTTGCCTTAGACATATGCAATGTATAACCACTTAGTGGAAGGTAATGTTTCCTGGCACTATGACACTATCGTAAAAATAATGTAACCAGAATAGTATGCACTTGCTTTTGACCTACAATTAGCCTCAGTAATTGAAATTCTTACTCTACCTTCTTTTATTTCCTATTGATTTTATTTAAAACAAATGATTCTTTTGGAATATTTGCATTTGATATTACTGAACTGGCTGATAACCAAGGTTTGTGATTGCCATGATATAGGGAACAGAGATTACAGGTCCTACAGAAAATTTCGTTGAGTAATAAATGTAGCTTGAGCCATTGCAAACTTTTAAAAACTGCTAGTATTTAAGATCAAAGCTCTGAATTTAATACTTTTCTGATCAGTTGCTTTTTAGATTTATAGGACTATACTTTTAACCTCAGAAAATTGTATCAAAAATAGCATCATGTTGACAGTGATTTAGTACAGGAATGATTTAGTGCAGAATAGATCTGTTGTCCCTATAATGTAGAAAAAAATATTAGACCTTTTTTATAATGGTAGATCATAAATATATAGATGATGGCACTTTTAGAAGCCTATTAAAACATGTAAATATTTTATTACTAAAATTTCCTTTTTGTAGTCCTAACAATGCAAAAATCTAATGTGTAGCTGGATTTTCTTTTTTTTTTTTTGTCTGTTTAATGTACTTCCCTACTTAATGACAGTTTACATCTTTTTCAGTTTCTTAAATGTCCCTGTAATAATAATGATGAACTCTATTTAATAATCTTTTCTTCTTTATCTCTATAACGATAGAAGGCCAAGATGTTTGGATTATATTTGCACATATGATTGTCAATCATAAACACCATGAATATTTTCTTTTAGTATAAGAAATATGAATTCTGAGTATGATATTTTAAAAAATCAATCTAATTATATAGCATAATACTTATCTTCCTTGGTCTATGGAAATATTAATGTTATGAACACAGTTCTGTAATTTTTCAAAATTTCAAGTCATATTTCTTCTTTGACATGCTGTTGAAACTGATTTTAAAATACTTTTTAAAAATAATCTTGTTGGCAAACAGGTAAAAATTAAGCAATAATGATATCATTTTAACTTTTAGAATGAAGTCAAGTGTATATGCACAAAATTATTTTAGTCAGTAGAATTACTTCCTTAAGTTTGATGTGCCTGTGAAATTAAAAATAATGTTGTATTGAAATGGGATGGGAACCCGAGTTCTTTTTCATGGAGCCAAAGAATGAACTTCATAAACACACAAATACTCACAGCAGCAAGGAACCAGGATTTACTTTCAGTTCAGTTCAGTTCAGTCACTCAGTCGTGTCCGACTCTTTGCGACCCCATGAATCACAGCATGCCAGGCCTCCCTGTCCATCACCAACTCCTGGAGTTCACCCAAACTCATGTCCATCAAGTCAGTGATGCCATCCAGCCATCTCATTCTCTGTCATCCCCGTCTCCTCCCGCCCCCAATCCTTCCCAGCATCAGAGTCTTTTCCAGTGAGTTAACTCATCTCATGAGGTGGCCAAAGTATTGGATTTTCAGCTTCAGCATCAGTCCAGAGAAAGAAAGTACAAAGCTCTCAGCATAGCCTCTGAGAGGGGATGAAGAGCCCTGAGAAGGCAGGTATTACAGCAGTTCATATCCTTACTAGTGTTGATTTGTACTTTTTTAATTGGTTCTGAATTTAACATATGTCATTTATAGCCAAACAGCTTAAAATAGCCATCTTTATGGCTTCTTTCGATCCTCAGATTGTTAGCTTTTTTAGACATTAAGTCACCATCCCCTGACCTTTTCTTATGATCCTCAGCCATTTTACAGTGGACTAGATGTATAGGCTAAAAGTCAGTGATCACCAGTTAATGGAACAAAAGTTACTTACTACCCTTTCCTGGATCTGAGTGCTGATAATTTATCAGGCCAAGCATACATTTCTCTGAGAGTCAGAAATTCAGGACAAAGGGTGTAGTTTTAGGTTAATGGAGCAGGATGTTTATTAAAACAGACCAAGGTCTCAGAGTTCCTACACTAACTGCCTAACAATTTCTGTCTCAGTACTAAACTAAGGATTTTTTTTAAAAGGACATCTGAATGTTATTTCCTTTTTAACATTGAGTATCCAATGTTACAGATGGGTTGCATTGACAAAAATAATCAATGAGAAAAAAAGTAGAAACTTTCAAATACTCAAAATCTAAATTTATGAAAGCTTTTCTAATATTACTAATTTATTGTTTAAGCATTACCTTAAATTCCTGATTTGCTCAGGAATAAAAATATTTTGTATTTGGTGTTAACATTTTATGCATTTTTGAGTAATTTTTTTATCCAGTTGTTGGTATTATTTCTGAATTCTTTCAGCCTGATTCTGGTTGATGAAACAAGGTCATGGAGACATTATTTTGATTTTGAGCTCCAAGACTTTGGTCTCTTGTTCTATATTCGCAAAAGTGGGATGAAGGGGTCACATTCCTATTGTCTTTCACTAACTAGGAGAGGGACTTTGGGAGAGAAGCATGAAGTGAATAGGGAGAGTGTTGTCCTGAGTACCTTTTTGTTTATTCAGTCTGAACATTAAACATCTAGTGTTTCGGTGTATTTAAACTCAGGAATGACTCTAGGAAATAATTTTCTTGTCTACCTTTATCTACTTTTCAGCTCAGTAGCCCTGAAAGCTTCTCTGCCTGGACTAGTGGCAAGAGATGAACACAAGGTTTCCTTCCACCAAGTGATTGCCCTGACAACGCTAAGGACAGGTTCTTATGTCAAGTGAGAGAATAAAATGTTGATAGTTTTCCAGTGAGTGTAAAGATGTTACTGCTATTTGGTCTTCAGGAAAACTATGGTTCCACTATTTAGCATATTAAGACTACTTCCCATTTTATTGTGTTTTACATGTCACCAGGCATTTTTACACAGACACATTATAAAGATTAATTTTCATAATTATTTCAGAGGGGAATGAGCCTTCTGATTGTTAAATGCCCAAGGCACTCCCAGGACTGCCTGTAACCTGGGGTCTTTTTCAAGGAGGTAAAGATAAGAAAGTTATTACAGTTATCTGAATGCCTTCTTGTTGATAGGTAAATGGAGCTTGTCTCAAAGAGTTTTGGTTGCCCAAAGTCATATAAATTACCAAGCCTATGAAGATATATTGATGGAATTTGAAGCAAGTGATAGAAAACACTTGTCCGACTTCTGTAAACTCTCACCCTACTCCATAAGTCTCCAACAGGGTTTTCTGGATCCAAGTCTTTTCTTTCATCAAGTCCTCTTTATCTGTTCTCAACATTTTTCATTTTCCTTCTTTCTTTTCCCAACTCTCTAATAACCTTCTGTAAGAGATTATAATCCCAATCTAAAATTATGCTGCCAGTTTAAAAATCCAAGCACATAACAGTCCATCATGTTATAGCTTTCATGAATATATAAATGAGGATGTTACTTATTACTTATGAGAGTGAGATTTGCAGACAAACATTTTGGCAGACTTTTAACTTTTTTCTGGGGATGCCTGCTGGTCATTAGAGATGGATTTTGGTATTGCTCATCTATTTCAAGCAGTAAAAATCTAGGCTGTTTTTTTGAATGTAGATTAAAACCTCCAAATATTACCATAAAATAAAAACTTCTAGGACCATTTCTGATAGGCTTGATAAACGCATAAATTCTACCAGCCTTTTCTAAATGACTTGATTTTTCTTCAACCCCAAGACTACTTCTAGTCACTTTTACTGCTTCTGCTTCTGTGTGTCAACTCTCCAACCACCACCACTTGTGCTACAAAAACTAATCTATTCTTTAAGCATTATATTCTATAAGAGTTATATTCTGTAAACCTTAAGCACTTTATTACCTAGTAAATTCTTTTGAGTACTAAGCAACTAAGTTTCATTTAATATCTTTACATAAAGCTATTATATTCACTGTGATAATAAAGTTGTTTTTTTAAACAGTTTCTTAATTCTTGACAAATTCACTACAAATATAAATACAAATTTTAAAATATTAGTAAGCATCTACTTTATACATAATCATGAATGAGTCAAATATTTGATATGATTTATGCTAAAAATAAATACTATTAAGACACATATATATTTTTTGCAATGAAAAAATTGGATTGCTATACAAAAGGTAATTAAATTCTGTTTATGTAAGACTAGAAGGTAACATTTGTCACAGGAAATTTCATTTTGTAGAGAGTTCAACCCACAGTTTATCTCAGTGGAAATTACGAGGATAAATTACTCTTCCAAGCTTTACATTTATTTTAAATAAAAAGTAAAATATAAATGCACCCAAAAAGTATAGCTCACTGGCTCAGAATATAAAGCACTTTCTGAAGAAAATTAATAATCTTTACATATCTCCATTCTATATTTATTAAATGATTCTCATTTGTCTATTTTATTCTCTAATAACTTATCTTACCATTATGTAATTTAAATATAATAATACTATAAGAAAGTCACAGTTTCATTATAAACTTTTATAAGTTTATAGTTTTCAAAAGAAAATGTAATTTAGTTTCAACCGAATTGGAAAGTATACCAGCAAAGTTTTTATTTTACTGATACACTAGTTAAAATATAGTAAAAAAGAAAAAAATTGCCTATTCAGATTTTTATTTGGATCTATTGCTTTTCAAATATTTATTTTTTAATGATTCGTTTTAAATAATCTGCTACTGTGATCAGATACTGTGTCTGTTATTTACATTAAATTGAAGTCAGAATCGGGTTATTTAAATGAAAAGAAGGAAGGTAGAAAAGAAAGAGAGGGAGTGAGGAAAAAACAATTACACAAGGCACTGAATAATCCATAAACCAGATTCTTTGGGACATACATTTATTAAAGTTTTATCAATGTTTTCCGTATAAACAATGATTTTAAAGTTCTGGAGATGTAGTTTTCTCAGACATTGTTTTATATATTTGATTTATTATTAACATTTAGTTTTATATTTGTAAGAAAATATTTTTTATTGAACTGTAGTTAATTAACAAATGTGTTAGTTTTTGGTGTACAACAAAGTAATTCATATATATATATATATACATATATATACACACACACACACATACATATACCTATGTATTTTCTTTTTCATTATGGTTTGTTACAGGATATTGAATATAGTTCCTTGGGCTCTAGAGTAGGACCTTGTTATTTACTTGTTTTATATAAAGTAGTTTTTATCTGCTAATCATTAACTCCTAATGTATTCCTCCTCCATCCCTTTCCCCCTTTTCTAACCATAAGTTTGTTTTCTATGACCTTTAGTATGTTTCTATTCCATAAATAAGTACATTAGTGTCATATTTTGTTTTTTTTAATTAATTTATTTTTTATTGGAGGCAAATTATTTTACAATATTATATTGGTTGGTTTTGCCATACATTGACATGAATTCGCCCCGGGTGTACATAAGTTCCCCCTCCTGAACCCCCCTCCCACCTCCCTCCTCCCTTTATCCTCCCTCTGGGTCATATTTTGGATTCCATATATAAGTGATACCATATAGTATTAGTCTTTCAATTTCTGACTTACTTCACTTAGCATAGCAATCTCTAGGTCCATTCAGGTTGCTGCAGATGGCATTATTTCATTCTTATTTTTGACTGAGTATGTTCCATTTATATATATATACTAATCTTCTATCCAATGTGCTGATGGACATTTAGGTTATTTCCATGTCTTGGCTATTGTAGTAGTGCTGTAATGAACATTGGGGTGCATTTATCTTTTTGAATTACAGTTTTCTCTGGATATATGTATAGGAGTGGAATTTCTGGCCAGAATACACAGAAGAACTGTACAAAAAAGATCTTCATGACCCAGATAATCATGATGATGTAATCACTCATCTAGAGCCAGACATCCTAGAATATGAAGTCAATATGGGCCTTAGGAAACATCACTATGAAGAAAGCTAGTAGAGGTGATGGAATTCCAGTTCAGTTCAGTTCAGTTCAGTCGCTCAGTCGTGTCCTGCTCTTTGAGACCCCATGAATCACAGCACGCCAGGCCTCCCTGTCCATCACCAACTCCCGGAGTTCACTCAAACTCATGTACATCGAGTCGGTGATGCCATCCAGCCATCTCATTCTCTGTCATCCCCATCTCCTCCCGCCCCCAATCCCTCCCAGCATCAGAGTCTTTTCCAGTGAGTCAACTCGTCGCATGAGGTGGCCAAAGTATTGCAGTTTCAGCTTTAGCATCAGTCCCTCCAATGAACATCCAGGATTGATCTCCTTTAGAATGGACTGGTTGGATCTCCTTGCAGTATAAGGGACTCTCAAGAGTCTTCTCCAACACCACAGTTCAAAAGCATCGATTCTTCGGCGATCAGCTTTCTTCACAGTCCAACTCTCACATCCATACATGACCACGGGAAAAACCATTGCCTTGACCAGACGGACCTTGGTTGGCAAAGTAATGTCTCTGCTCTTTAATATACTATCAAGGTTGGTCATAACTTTCCTTCCAAGGAGCAAGCGTCTTTTAATTTCATGGCTGCAATCAGCATCTGCAGTGACTTTGGACCCCAAAAAAATAAAGTCTGATACTGTTTCCACTGTTTTTCCATCTATTTCCCATGAAGTGATGGGACCAGATGCCATGATGTTTGTTTTCTGAATGTTGAGCTTCAAGCCAACCTTTTCACTCTCCTCTTTCACTTTCATCAAGAGGCTTTTGAGTTCCTCTTCACCTTCTGCCATAAGGGTAGCTATTTCAAATCCTGAAAGATGATGCTGTGAAAGTGCTGCACTCAATATGCCAGCAAATTTGGAAAATTCAGCAGTGACCACAGGACTGGAAAAGGTCAGCTTTCATTCCAGTCCCAAAGAAAGTAATGCCAAAGAATGCTTAAACTACCGCACAATTGCACTCATCTCACATGCTAGAAAAGTAATGTTCAAAATTCTCCAAGTCAGGCTTCAGCAGTATGTTAACAGTAAACTTCCAGATGTTAAGCTGGATTTAGAAAAGGCAGAGGAACCAGAAATCAAACTGACAACATCCATTGGATCATGGAAAACCATGAGAGTTTCAGAAAAACATCTATTTCTGCTTTATTGACTATGCCAAAGCCTTTGACTGTGTGGATCATAATAAACTGTGGTAAATTCTAAAAGAGATGGGAATACCAGATCACCTGACCTGCCTCTTGAGAAACCTATATTCAGGTCAGGAAGCAACAGTCAGAACTGGACATGGAACAACAGACTGGTTCCAAATAGGAAAAGAAGTACGTCAAGGCTGTATATTGTCACCCTGCTTATTTAACTTATATGCAGAGTACATCATGAGAAACGCTGGGCTGGAGGATGCACAAGCTGGAATCAAGATTGCTGGGAGAAATATCAATAACCTCAGATATGCAGATAACACCACCCTTATGGCAGAATGTGAAGAAGAACTAAAGAGACTCTTGATGAAAGTGAAAGAGGAGAGTGAAAAAGTTGGGTTAAAGCTCTACATTCAGAAAACTAAGATCATGGCATCCGGTCCCATCACTTCATGGCAAATAGATGGAGACACAGTGGAAGACTTTTTTTCGGCTCCAAAATCACTGTAGACGGTGACCAGCCATGAAATTAAAAGATGCTTATTCCTTGGAAGAAAAGTTATGACCAACCTAGACAGTTTATTAAAAAACAGAGACATTACTTTTCCAACAAGAGTCTGTCTAGGCAAAGATATGGTTTTTCCAGTAATCGTGTTTGGATGTGTGCATTGGATTACAAAGAAAGCTGAGCACTGAAGAATCGATGATTTTGAACTGCGATGTTGGAGATGACTCTTGAGAGTCCCTTGGACTGCAAGGAGATCCAACCAGTCCATCCTAATGGAGATTAGTCTTGAGTGTTCATTGGAAGGACTGTTGTTGAAGCTGAAACTCCAATATTTTGGCCACCTGATACAAAGAACTGACTCATTGGAAAAGACCCTGATGCTGGAAGGATTGAAGGTGGGAGGAGAAGGGGATGACAGAGAATGAGATGGCTGGATGGCATCACAGACTCTATGGACATGAGTTTGAGTGAACTCCGGGAGTTGGTGATGGACAGGGAGGCCTGGCGTGCTGCAGTCCATGGGGTCGCAAAGAATCGGACACGACTGAGCAACTGAACTGAACTGAACTGATGTGAAGTTTTTTCCGTAGTTACTGCACCAATTTATATTCCTACTCGTGGAGGATGGTTCCTTTGGAGAGAAAGGAATATTTAAATTTCTATTAACATATGCTTATTATAAAGTTTACATAAATATTGTAGTTAATTTGATAGGCAAAAGATTACTTTTACTTATGCAAGAATATTATAATATTTCAGTTTTTTACCTAGTGTATTAAAGTTCTTTCAATAATAACTAGAGAATAAACTTCAGTTTCATTGTCTGAAAAGTTTACTATTCAGGTCATTTTTTTTAGTACTATTAAAATATTTCAAATTCCACATGTATAGAAACCTCAATATTATTCAAGTATAAAACATTACAGATTAATATAATTTTGTAAAGATGGAAAATCACAGGTAGGCTGGGTATATGATTTATAAAGATTTTAGTTTAAAACCATTTTGATCATTCCTCTAAGTAACTTATTACTGAATAGATTTCTTATTTGGAGAAAAGGTCCTTACTTACATTCATGTAATTTACACTAGCTGTTTGCTTTAAGTAGTAGGAAATGTTTGTAATAAACAACAATAGCAACAATAAGTATAGTTTAAATGTCTCTAAATTTTCATTTGAGTTTGACTGGATGAGGTTGAATAACTCATAGTTTTATATATGTACTTTTAATTTTTCTTCAAGAGTATAATTAACAAATTAACTTTGATCTCAGTGAAACAATTTTTAAATAATTTCATACTGTTTTATGTCATTAAAGGCGTAATCTTTAATAAAAATGTCAGCAGAATAAACATTAATACAATCATTTTTGAATATTTCTTTTGGCTTGAGTAAACAGCAGAAGAGTTATCCCTTGCATATTTTAAATATACTGCTTTATTTAAAATAATCAACATCATTATTGTCATCAACACCATCATCATTGCTATCATTTTTACTATGATCTCTACTGTAATTATCACCATGATAGTTATTGTACATTCTATACAAATAATGCATACATTTATATTTTTATATTTCAATTACCTACCATGGCTAATAGATATCTGTTGATATTCTGAAAAAAAGAAATTTTATCTATGTGTGTGTGTGTGTGTGTATATATATATATATATATGCCTTTAAAAACTGTAAATTTTTCTGGTTGCATAAAGTGTGGTGTACTAGATGCTGTACATGAAGTTAGAAATGGTGCATGTTTAATTTACATAGGGGTTCCTGATGTCTCAGACAGTAAAGAATCTACCTGCAGTGTGGGAGACCCAGGTATAATCCCTGGGTTGGGAAGATCCCCTGGAGAAGGAAATGGCAACGCACTCCAGTATGTTTGCTTTGAAAATTCCATGGACGGAGGAGCCTGGTGGGCTCCAATATGTGGAATTACAAAGAGTCAGACATGACTGAGCATCTAACACACTTTTAACTTAAGTAACATCCTTCACAATGTATAGTGGGGATGTATATGGTTTTAGAAAGATTAGTGTCACTGTTTTTGTTTGTTTGCTTTATGTTAGTTAGGTAACAAGTTTTGTATTTAAAGAGGGTGATTCAAGCTTTTTCTTTATGTGTTAAGGGTAAGGTGGGAGTAAGAAGAGGGAGTTTTAACTCAGGAGAGGAAGTGGTTAAGAAAAATGATACAGGATATGGAATAAAGTTCAGTGCTGAGGAACTGGTCTAAATCTGGAAGAACTTGTCTGGTAATTAGTTTTTTGGTGGGAGTAATGGAGCCAGACATCTTGGAATGTGGAGTCAAGTGGGCCTTAGAAAGCATCACTACGAACAAAGCTAGTGGAGGTGATGGAATTCCAGTTGAGCTATTTCAAGTCTTGAAAGATGATGCTGTGAAAGTGCTGCACTCAATATGCCAGCAGATTTGGAAAACTCAGCAGTGGCCACAGGACTGGAAGAGGTCAGTCTTCATTCCAATCCCAAAGAAAGGCAATGCCAAAGAATGCTCAAACTACTGCACAATTGCCCTCATCTCACACGCTAGTAAAGTCATGCTCAAAATTCTCCAAGCCAGGCTTCAGCAGTATGTAAACCGTGAACTCCCAGATGTTCAAGCAGGTTTTAGAAAAGGCAGAGGCACCAGAGATCAAAGTGCCAACCTTCGCTGGATCATGGAGAAAGCAAGAGAGTTTCAGAAAAACATCTATTTCTGCTTCATTGACTATGCCAAAGCCTTTGACTGTGTGGATCACAATAAACTGTGGAACATTCTGAAAGAGATGGGAATACCAGACCACCTGACCTGCCTCTTGAGAAACCTGTATGCAGGTCAGGAAGCAACAGTTACAACTGTACATGGAACAACAGACTGGTTCCAAATAGGAAAAGGAGTTCATCAAGGTTGTATATTGTCACCTTGCTTCTTTAACTTATATGCAGAGTACATCATGAGGAACGCTGGGCTGGAAGAAGCACAGGCTGGAATCAAGATTGCTGGGAGAAATATCAATAACCTCAGATATGCAGATGACACTACCCTTATGGCAGAAAGTGAAGAGGAACTCAAAAGCCTCTTGATGAAAGTGAAAGAGGAGAGTGAAAAGGTTGGCTTGAAGCTCAACATTCAGAAAACAAACATCATGGCATCTGGTCCCATCACTTCATGGGAAATAGATGGAAAAACAGTGGAAACAGTATCAGACTTTATTTTTTTGGGGTCCAAAATCACTGCAGATGCTGATTGCAGCCATGAAATTAAAAGACGCTTGCTCCTTGGAAGGAAAGTTATGACCAACCTTGATAGTATATTAAAGAGCAGAGACATTACTTTGCCAACCAAGGTCCGTCTGGTCAAGGCAATGGTTTTTCCCGTGGTCATGTATGGATGTGAGAGTTGGACTGTGAAGAAAGCTGATCGCCGAAGAATCGATGCTTTTGAACTGTGGTGTTGGAGAAGACTCTTGAGAGTCCCTTATACTGCAAGGAGATCCAACCAGTCCATTCTAAACCTGGATGTTCATTGGAGGGACTGATGCTAAAGCTGAAACTGCAATACTTTGGCCACCTCATGCGACGAGTTGATTCACTGGAAAAGACTCTGATGCTGGGAAAGGTTGGGGGCGGGAGGAGAAGGGGACAACGGAGAATGAGATGGCTGGATGGCATCACCGACTCTGTGGACATGAGTTTGAGTGTACTCCGGGAGTTGGTGATGGACAGGGAGGCCTGGCGTGCTGTGATTCATGGGGTCGCGGAGAGTCGGACACGACTGAGCAACTGAACTGAACTGAATGAGAATAAAGGGGCTTCCCAAGTGGCACTAGTGTAAAGAACCCACCTGCCCATGCAAGTGACAAGACCTGTGGGTTCGATTCCTGGGCTGGGAAGGTCCCCTGGAGGAGGGCATGGCAACCCACTCCAATATTCTTGCCTGAAGAATCCCATGGACCTAGGAGCCTGGTGGGCTATGGTCCGTGGGGTCACAAAGAGTTGGACATGATTGAAGTGACACTACACACACAGTAAGAATAAGTGAATCAAATGATAAGTTTATTAAAACAAAGGGTGATCAGCAGTAGAGAAAGAAGTAAGTTGAGAGAGTTTATATGTAAGGGCCTTTATTTCCTAAGTGAAAACGGGTAAGATCAGCTCTTGCAACCTCTTAACTCTTTCTCAATCTCCTCAAGGGAAAAGTAGAGGCCTGAAGAAAATGAACAAGTTTTGAAATGACAGCAATATAGGATGATGGGAAAGTGAATAGAATGGAGAGATTTGGAAGTATTGAAAGTCATTGCTAAAGATATTTTACACTGGACATCAGTTTTTCACCACTGTTGATTTTAATTGTAGATTGAATTTAAGCAGGAAGAGTATCTTTACCAGCGATTTAAACATAGCAGAGTTGCAGAGTTCAGATTGCCCAACATGCAAAACTACATGATATTTCTTATTTATAAGTTATATGAGAAGAGGAGAAAATAATAAATAAGGGAAGCTCAGGAAGGTCACTGAAATACATTCTGGGAATATCAATAAAACTGCATCAACCAGGAATTTATCTAAGTGAAATCCACCATGGATTCTGGAATCTGACATTTGCTGTGTCCTAAATCACTGCAGATGCTGATTGCAGCCATGAAATTAAAAGACGCTTACTCCTTGGAAGGAAAGTTATGACCAACCTAGATAGTATATTAAAAAGCAGAGACATTCCTTTGCCAACCAAGGTCTGTCTAGTCAAGGCTATGGTTTTTCCCGTGGTCATGTATGGATGTGAGATTTGGACTGTGAAGAAGGCTGATCGCCGAAGAATTGATGCTTTTGAACTGTGGTGCTGGAGAAGACTTTTGAGAGTCCCTTGTACTGCAAGGAGATCAATCCTGGGTGTTCATTGGAGGGACTGATGCTAAAGCTGAAACTGCAATACTTTGGCCACCTCATGCGACGTGTTGATTCACTGGAAAAGTCTCTGATGCTGGGAAAGGTTGGGGGCGGGAGAAGAAGGGGACGACAGAGAATGAGGTGGCTGGATGGCATTACCGACTCTATGGACATGAGTTTGGGTGAACTCTGGGAGTTGGTGATGGACAGGGAGGCCTGGCGTGCTGTGATTCATGGGGTCGCAGAGAGTCGGACACGACTGAGCGACTGAAATGAACTGAACTGAACTGAACCGAAGGCTAGCCCCAGGTTATTAAGTTTACTATTATCTCTCTGTGTATTCTGACAATAGGTATATTTCTGTAGCAACAAAGAAGCAGTTCTATAGTTTCTTGACATTCTGGATCTCTAAGGATTGAGAAATTTGATAATATTTCACAGGAACATTTTAAAGAATCTTTATTATGGTGATTTATCCTAGACTTGGATGAGGAAAAAATGAAGTACCTACTTTCATGTATAAAGTCTCCAATGCATAAAATACAGTCAGCCATCAAATTACTGTGTTTTTTCATTGGAGGATCTCATTTTAAACCACAGTTTTAGTTACAAAGTAATACTTCTCACCTTCTTTCATCTTTTTCCTCAGCTCAGCCACCTATCATATACCTCAGCCTTGCTTTTCTCAGTGCTCAGCATATATTAAACTATATTCTGAGTCCCCAAACCAAACTATACTTTCTCTAGTATATCCTTTCTCAATAAACAGTACCAGGGAAGCCAAAAACCATTGTTCTCTACTTCTTCATTTGCTACTATAAATCAATTATTAAGTCCAAATATTTGATAATGGAGGTAATTGATAATTATCACTTATTTGGTTTATCCAAATATTCCGGTGCCTGACTTCCCTGGTGGCTCAAACGGTAAAACGTCTGCTTACAATGCGGGAGACATGGTTTGATCCCTGGGTCGGGAAAATCCTCTGGAGAACGAAATGGCAAACCACTCCAGTACTCTTGCCTGGAAAATCCCATGGGTGGAGGAGCATGGTTGGATATAGTCCATGGGGTCACAAAGAGTGGGACATGACTGAGTGACTTCACTTTCACTTTCTGTTCAAACATTCAGGTTATCTTCAGCTCTCATTTGACTACTACTCCTCTCAATTATCTCTGTGTCTGTGTCTTTATATCTTCAGTCTTGATGCCGTTCTCCAGGCTGTTTGACTGATACCATCTTACTAAAACATTCCCTAGTCTTTAAAATCTTTAATGACTTTCCATTACCTTAGGAGAAATAAGAATCTGTTTCCTTAACATGCTTGTCAAGCCCTCCATAATCTGGTGTATGGCCACCTCTTTTGCTTCATGTCTTGACACTTCCAGTATACTGAACTTTTTGTCTACCAATTTCTTTCTTTGCTTTTTTTTTTTTTTAAGTTTAGTACCATGGTGTCTCAAATATCTGTGTCTTTTTTTATCCTGCCCCCTCTTCTGCCTGGTACATTACCCCCTGAGCCCTGTGTTTTCCTGGACCAATTCTTACTTCCCCTACAATTGTAAATTTAAATGTTACTTCCTTTAGGAAAGCTCCTTAATTTCTGAGACATTTTTGGATGACCCCTCTGTGTTCTTACAGCATTCGATATTTCCCGTGTCTTAGGATTACTCTTGTGATAATGACTTATTCATTGACTGTTTAGTTGACTTTGCCTTCCTACACTGCTCTGAGAGCACAGATCAAGTCTACCTCATTCAGATGGTATACTATCTGACACAGCCTCTCAGTAAATGGTTATTAATAAATGACTAGAATGTCATGAGTTCAAATTCAATATGATAGTGGATATTTTTATTTTTACTATTCAGAATTTCAGTTTATCTCCTAATGTGCTCTATTAAAATGCTCCCTTTCAATATTTATTCTCATTTTTAGGACAAGGTCTTTGCTTATGTCTATGTAAATAAATCTATATATAAATTAATTTATGAAATTCATATTTGGATCAAGACTCTCATTCAAAATGCTGCACACTGGCTACTTCCAAATTTCAAACGTAATATTCATGGGTTTTATGAAAAACTATTCATAATCTATTTTTTAATTATTTAATTTTCCATTACAAAAGCCATAATGATGCTTTATTTGGTCTAAAAACACAAATGATTTTAGCTTACCTTTTAAGAGAACTCCTCATTAGAGTTTAGCTTAGTGACTGTGAAATTCGAATAATATCAAGAGCATATAAAGGCAATATCATCAGCTTTGTGCTGGTTTTTGAAAGTCCACATGATTATTTAAAGAATAAATAAGGCAAACGTATGCCTCTGGTCATGTTTCATCTTGCCCACACCCAGACATTCTTCTCTTCATAAGCACATTTTAATCCATTGCTTATCACCAGAGAGAGAAATCAATAATAATGAATAATATTGTGTAACTCAGTCAGAAGAGGCATATTACATGGACTTTAAAGTGAATTACATGTAAATCCCCCCTGAAATGCCACAGCAGTCATTGATAAATGGGATCCTTAGAGTGCAGTGCATGCCACACTAGCTTTAGATAGCATGATGTTTGTCCATAAGTAAATCTTTGTCATCACATGTAGCTATTTCTTTAAACTTTCTCTCCAATTATGGGCAGCTGTGAACAAATATGGCATAGTTACCTAACAACCTCTAAAGAATAAACAATTATATATAATTTTAAACTGATGATAGCATTCAAAAATAGAAATTGCTGCCAATTTCAACTTTGGTCGGTAATAGATTGAAAAGTTTAAAATGATTCTTCACCATAGATCATCTAAGAAGAACTAATTTATTTAATTTATAAATAAGAGCTCTAATGAGAAATTAAAGTTTTGCCATTTGCTAATAAAGTTTATAAGATCTATGAATACCATTTTTTTGTCTGTATTAAGAAAAATTTGCAAAAAAAGAGGTTTCTTAATTCTTAAATAGTATTCAGGTTGGATGAGAAAATAAACCTTAATCACCCCTAGAAATAAAATAACTGACTTATTTCAATTATCTTACCCCAAAGAAGGCTATTACATCCAAATTATGTGAGTTGTAACTTTTATTTCTACTTAACATTTAGAACATAATGCTACCTTACAGACTCTTGATCATAGTATATGTTAGTAATTCTCTTTTATCTAAATTAGCACACAATCATATAAGAAAGCTCATGTGAAAAGAGCACAATTGTATTTTTATTTTTCAGTACAATATTTTATGAAGAAATCTGTTATATTTAACATATTTTTGAGTGAACAAGAAATTTTAAGAAGAAATGATACCGTCTAGCTGTTATAGCTTTGTAAATAAGAGTTTACAGAAGCATGTACATGCTAACGATCTCATAGCCTTGATCAAATAGACCCAAATATTTTTTGGAACATGTTTGTCTTTTATAATTTGTGTTTTCTAATCCATACAGCCTGGAAATTAAAAAAAAACCTGGAAAGAATAATAGTTGAATAAAATATTTTTCTATCTGTCCCTTAACAACTGTTTTGGAACCTTTATCTTATTTCTGAGAGTCTGCAGGGAAAATCTCATCTATGCTTAGAAATACATGTAGCATTTTCCGTTTTCACTTCATTTATTCATACTGGTTTCTTCTCTGGCACTTTGAGATGATGTTAGGTTTTGAGGCTTCAGAAACCCTGAAAAGTCTTGTCTTTTCCACTGTTTTTTGCTGCCACTGTGACTGATGCTGGTAGGATATCCTGTCACTATTGACTGAAGTTGTTCTAAGGCAAAGCTGAACCTCTCTGAAACTTTACTCCTCTTGCAATAACTAGCACAGTGGTGCCAAAGATGTTAGAGTGTTTTGCAGACACAATTGTTATGACAGAAACAGTCCTCTGACTGAAAAGGGACGTTGTTTTCTTTGAGCTTTCTGTCAATACTGTTGTTGCAATAGCAGACTCTGTAATGTACTCCTGGCAGCTTATTGTCTGTTAAATCAGTTCCTTCAGGTCTTAAGTTTGCTGTGTGTGTGTGTGTGTTTGATTTTGATACCTTGCCTGTTTATTTTTAATTCAGAGCTTTCATCTGAACCAAGCATGGACTCATTGAGGATAGGGCTAGAAGAGATATGAACAACCTGCATGACACATCTAACAGGATCCTTTGCTGGGGCAATTTCAAGGCACGAAGCTTGGGATTTGACTTTCAGTGATCTACTTTTTACCCTCATTTGGCCCTCAAAAGTCAAATACATCCTGCATCTTAGGTTTTTCACAGGTTAGGTAGAGGTGGATTTGGTACAAGAGTAAGCATTTCTTAGAGCATCGTTTGCTAAATGGGATGTTCATGAACCTTAGCCTTGTTTTATTCTTCACAATATATGCTATAAGATTATACATCATTATACATTTTGTCATTGTTCTCTCTTTCTTCTATCTGCTTCTTAATCTTTTTTCTATCCCACGTGTCCATTGTTCAGGTCTCCTACTGAGGTTTCTTCTCACTGAAAAATGACGGTTACCTGAATCATTTGGCCTTAATGAATTAAAAAAGGAACTGAAATTGAAAATCATGTTTTAAGTCATTTTTTGAAACAATTTTATTGTTTTTCTAGATGCCAGTGAATTTTCAACATTTCATGAAACTATTTTCTTGCTGTCCTGGTAATGTTTATGTAGCCCATCACTGTCCTAAACTCACTTTGAAGTATGCTTTAAATCATGATATATTCCAAATCTTTGATAATTATTTTCTTTGTGATAAGAAAATAAAATCTTTGCTTTTACTCACACAGAATAGTAGATTGGATTTATCTGATTGTTCTTCAATTAAACCACCACATGTACCATTTTAGTTCTTCTTCTGTAAGTACTTCCTGAGTTAACAGCTCAGTGTAAAGTTTAAAGAGCTATTAAGTAGATTTAAACAATCTCATTTAAAGGACGATACCGTTTTTGCACCCCATTAATTGAAAGGTATTAATAAAAGTATGGCTTATTAGGCAATAAGAATGAAACCTGAAAGTGTTCACTTTTCCTGCAGTGTCTGAGGTTGGCATGAAGCCTTTGAGGAAATTATTATTTTAAATTAATTTTAAAATTGTATATACCCTCTCAATTTCTAAAACAAAAATAAAATTGAGAGATTATTTTCTCTTAATGATGTTTCTAGAAGTATTTAAACAAGTGCTAGTAGTAACCAATGCTGTAAACTGGTAAGAATAGAGTGGATTCCCAGATAAACTAGAAAAAGCCCATGTTAAATTTGACTTTTAGATAAACAGTGAATAACTTTTTAGAATAAGTGTGTCCCAAATATGCATGAGACAGTTAATCTAAAAACTATTATTTATCTGAAAGTCACATGTAACTGGATATCCTCTATTTTTATTTGCTAAATCCATAACCCTAAACTGGGAACCAAAGAAGATAATCACAAAAGTGATTACTAGCGAATCTATTTAAATGGCTTCAGTTCAGTTCAGTTGTGTAGTTGTGTCTGACTCTTTGTGACCCCATGAGCTGCAGCACGCCAGGCCTCCCTTTTCTATCACCAACTCCTGGAGTCCATCCAAACCCATGTCCATTGAGTCAGTAATGCCACCCAACCATCTCATCTTCTGTCGTCCCCTTCTCCTCCTGCCTGCAATCTTTCCTTGCATTAGGGTCTTGTCAAATGAGTCAGCTCTTCGCATGAGGTAGCCAAAGTATTAGAGTTTCAGCTTTAACATCAGTCCTTCCATTGAACACTCAGGACTGATATCCTTTAGATGGCTTAGTTAATTCTTTTGACAGCAAAAGAAACACAGGTTTATAGAACAGTCTTTTGGACTCTGTGGGAGAGGGCAAAGGTGGCCTGATTTGGGAGAATGGCATTGAAACATGTATATTATCATATGTGAAACAAGTCACCAGTCCAGGTTCGACACATGATACAGGATGCTCAGGACTGTGCACGGGGATGACCCAGAGGGAGGATAAGGGGAGGAGGGAGGTGGGAGGGAGGGTTAAGGAGGGGGAACTCATGTACACCTGGGGCGGATTCATGTCAATGTATGGCAAAACCAACCAATATAATATTGTAAAATAACTAGCCTCCAATTAAAAAACAACAAAAAAGTAAGGTTATAATTTCAAAAAAAAGAAAATAGGAATTATCTCCAACATATCATAATAGCTCATGCGTATGCAACAAAAATGCCTGTTTAATTAGTTCTTGTTCTAGATATCAGTAGATCAGTAAAGACAGTGTATCTCTTTTGTCAGTTTAGTTTATTTCTCTCTGTCTGTTCTTATCTCATGGTAACAAAGATTTGGAACTACTGACTAATTACAACTTAGGCAGGTAGGATATCTTGGCTATTTGTATGTAACAATTCAGATGCAGAACACTATTGCTTTGTTAGAATAAATGCTGTAATTGTAATGGTGCTAGTGATAAAGAATCCTGCCAATGCAGGAGACACAGGCGATTCCAGTTCGATCCCTGGGTCGGGAAGATTCCTTGGAGGAGGAAATGGCAACCCACTTTAGTATTCTTTCCAGGGGAATCCCATGGACTCCCATGGAGCCTGTCAGGCTGCAATCTCTGGGGTCACAAAGAGTCAGACACAGCTGAGCACAAAGCACACACTACTTACTCTCTACCACATACAAGAAGACATTCAACATATATGTTTGTACATCTACATAATTATTTGATATGTTTATAGCATGGAGTGTTTTTCTTCTTCATTAATCAAAAATAAAGAATACTGGCTTTACACTTAGGAGTCCTTAATATGGCTACAGTTTGGAATTGATAAGGTAGAATTGTAAGTAGTATTACATGAATGTTGCCTTTGAAATGATTGTGTTTAAGGGGGAAAGTATTATGATCAGTACACTTCACTGCTGCTGCTGCTGCTGCTGCTAAGTCGCTTCAGTCGTGTCCGACTCTATGCGACCCCATAGATGGCAGCCCACCAGGGTCCCCAGTCCCTGAGGTTCTCCAGGCAAGAACACTGGAGTGGGTTGTCATTTCCTTCTCCACACTTCACTACTGGTGCAAAAATAACTCAGAGGACATATCTAATACCACCAAACCAAGCATTATTTGCTAACAAAAGAGAGTATTTTTCTAATCTGCACACAATGATGTGTAATACTTACCAAGTATGCCAATAAATAACAGTTTGAATAAAAGAGAGCATGAATATTAGCAATACAATCTTACTGGGTCACATAATCCTCCTGTAATACACAAACGTAATCTACTTGTTTCTTTGGTGCTTGTTAACAGTTTTCTGATTATTCATGTGTCCAAAAAAAATTAATGCTTGAAGCTCTAAACCTGGTGAATATAATGAGCATGGCTCCCCATGGATCTGAAAAAATTAGATTGTTGGTTTGAGACAGATGCAGCTATAACCAGAGGGAATGCTTTTGCATTCACATCACAGTGTAGCAGAGACATCATTTAGAAGCTTTAATACATATTAATACTCTGTTCAGGATAATTATAAGCTCCAGCAAACAAAAAATAAAGATTGAGGAAAAGAATGAACTTAGTACTAGAAGCTCCACTAAAGACAGTTATAGACATAGGGTAATTTCATAATTAGTTTTAGTATAAGGACTAAAGTAAAATCCTATGTAAGTGCACTAGAAATGCATTCAAAACAAGATTAGAAGAAGGAATACAGAGTGATACTTTTCATAGTATAAAGCAAATGAAAGGACCATGAATCCACTAGTCATAGTTTTCTTATTTCTTCATTAAATAGATTCATATTTGTGTCCTCAGAAAGTAATTTATTAGTTTAGAATTTTATTTGATCTATCTCACTAAATTTAGTAGCATATTTACCACATGGGGTTTTTTAACACACACACACACACACATATAAGACTTAAGATATTTGGTAAAGATATCCTATACCAAAGGCAAACTTTGCTCCAGGAGACTCATAAACATTGTTTTAAAAGAAGTAAATACTAAATATAGAGATAATTTACCCAGATACTCTGAGAAGCAAAGCAAAAGGAATCTTTATTTATTGAGTACCTACTACATGGTACTTGAGTGTTTTTAAGACCCTTCTGCTGCTGCTGCTGCTGGTGAGTCACTTCAGTCGTGTCCGACTCTGCGACCCCATAGACAGCAGCCCACCAGGCTCCCCATCCCTGGGATTCTCCAGGCAAGATCACTGGAGTGGGTTGCTATTTCCTTCTCCAATTCATGAAGGTGAAAAGTGAAAGTGAAGTCACTCAGTTGTGTCTGACTCTTCGTGACCCCGTGGACTGCAGGCTACCAGGCTCCTCCGTCCATGGGATTTTCCAGGCAAGAGTACTGGAGTGGGGTGCCATTGCCTTCTCCATAAGACCCTTATAACAGTCACCTATATCCCAGGGACGGGGGACCCTGGTGGGCTTCTGTCTATGGGATCACACAGAGTCGGACACGACTGGAGTGACGCAGCAGCAGCAGCAGCAAGTTATCATACCCATTTTAAAAACAGGTGTGTGGCCTTAAAAAGAATATAGGACTTGTCCAAAGTCACAGAACTAATAATCATAAAAGGCCAGCTTAAAGCCTGCAATCTGATGCTTAATAGTCATATAATTTATTTAAGATACTTGATTTCTGTAAATCAGTCCTGAACATTCATTGGAAGTACTGATGCTGAAGCTGAAACTCCAAAACTTTGGCCACCTGATGCAGAGAACTGACTCCTTGGAAAAGACCCAGATGCTGGGAATATTGAAGGCAGGAGGAGAAGGGGATGACAGAGGATGAGATAGTTGGATGGCATCACAGACTGGATGGACATGAGTTTGAGCAAGCTCCAGGAGTTGGTGATGGACTAGAAAGCCTGGCATGCTGCAGTCCATGGGGTCACAAAGAGTTGGACATGACTGAGCGACTGAACTGAATCTCTGTGTGCCTCAGTTTCCTATTCTATAAAGGAAAAGATAATAATTACCTATACAACTTGTTATTGTAATGAGTAAATCAATTAGTAAACATAGATCACTTTGAACTGTAATACATTACCGACTCTTTTGTGACCCCATGAACTATACCTGCCAGGCTCCTCTGTCCATGGGATTTCCCAGGCAAGAATAGTGGAGTGGATTGCCATTTCCTTCTTCAGGGCACCTTCCTGACCCAAGGATCAAACCCAAGTCTTTTGTGTCTCCTGCATTGACAGGTGGATTCTTTACCACTGGGCCAACTAGGAAGTGCCATTCTATAAAATAAAAGATAATAATTACCTATACAATGGGTTATTGTCATGAGTAAATTAATTAGTAAACACAAGCTCTTAGAACTGTAATAGCATGTAGTAAATTCTTTAAGTGTACGGGTCTGCAGCTTGTTTCACTGCACTATAAACTGGACATTGAATTTATGCAGCTAACAATATGCAAACATTTATAGCACTAAAACAGTGTTGCTTTATATAGATTTATTCATTGCCTGTTGCAAGGTTAACTGAAATACCTGCATTTGATATTTCTTGACAATTAACTTCATTAATTGAACAATAATGAATACATAAATCATAAGTGGTATATTATTACTATTGCTATCTGGTTTTTCGAATGCTAAATATAGGCCAGGAAGTGTGCTAAGCACCATGCTGGAGAATGCACAGAAAATGGCAAATGGGTAATTGAGGTCTGTGAATTTTTAAAAAGCCAGAAAGCCACATCACTGATATATGAAGAGGATCCAAAGAAATGATTTTTAAAATTAGTTGAAGAGCTGAGATACCAGCTGTGTCAAATTGGATATATGGCAGTAATGGAAATGGTCTGTACCTACTCTCTAATACAGGAGTCATAAGCCACACATATAGCTATTGAATACTGAGAATGTGGGTATTGGGACTGATGGACAATTTTGTATCTTATTGTATTTTAAATAGTTTAAATTTAAATAACTACATGTGGCTGTTGGATAGTACAGTTCTCAATAGACTGCAAGGGAGAGCCCAGACCTTTGCTGCTTAGCAGTTGAGACAGCCGTGGTAACAGAATTCATAAGGAGGGTCCTTGGTCATTCATTCTGTGGGAAGGAAGTAATCCGAGTTTAAGAAGGAAAGCGGGGTAGCGGATTGGGCCAATGAAAACCAAAGTAGGTAAAATTTGCAGAGATCTCAAACTTATAGTCCTTGGTCAACAGTATTGGAAAATATAGAAAATTTACAAAAAAAACCCTCAACTTCCAGCTTCTCTGAAAAAAAAAAAAAGAAATATATGGAACAAATTAAGCTTCTGAGTCATATTTTCATCATGTGTGAAATGTAAAAGCTAGATGAAAAGACATCATTCCATCCTGAAAGTATACCCTATGATTATACATTATTCCTTTAGACATTTCTGGTTTTATTCTGTTTAGCACAGTTGTATATAGCAATTGTCTAATAACTCCAAGGTCATATCTTCTGTCCTCAGAAAGTTCAGTTAGTTTCAGACTATTGACTAGCTAGCCATCTCATAAATATTTCTTTACTTGTGGGGAAAAGTGTGTTTCTGCAAAGTATAAGTGTTTCTGCTGAGAAAAGTAAAAGTGCAGAATTCTTTCACTGTGGTTATTATTGTAATCTTCACACTTAGATAGTACTCAACAGAAGTTGGACCATTACATTTGCCACTGCCTGGATGAGCTTGACTTTGTCATAAAATGTGTAATTAACTTCTCAGATAACTGATTACAACCCTAAGCTGTACAAATACATTAGGTAATCTTAGAATAAATTGCTCATCTTGACTCAGTGCCCTAGACACTCTATTTGTTCTGCATAGATACTTTATCCCTAAACAGTAGTCTATGTGCTGAGTTTACCTTAGAATCAGGAAGACATGTGTTTGACAATAAGTATTGAGGTAATAAATACATTTTATTTTCAAGGTCTTTATTCCTTCTGGTTATTGATTTATAACAAAGTCTTGCAAATAGATATTCAGTAAGAACTCCCTGAAATTTAGAAATAATGCCTGCAAAATGCGTGATAAATGGAAAATCTCATATAAAAACTGCCTCAGGTTCATGTTCTTTAGTTTGACTCTATTTTTCTATGAGATTTCTAAAAATCTTGAGCTGTCAAAGTGTTTTTGACCACCTCTCTGTTTTGGATAATTTAAGCCCAATTATTATTTTTTTTTAAGATTAGTTGGTTTACTGAAAATTAATTCTTCCTTTGAAGTTGTATACATTCTGTAACAACTTAAAATACCATAGATTGTTTATAGCATTATTTTTAGATGATCACATCTAAACACATCTAAACACAGTTACATTTTGGTAATGTATAGTATCAAATAAATGAATCATTGATACATATAAATCTATGCTGTAAAAGTTTCTCTCACCACAGTTCATTCTTTTGTCACATAGATCTTTTTTTTCTAACATTATTTAATCTTGATAAATGTTGCATTTTAGGTAACACTTATTATTTCTGAACCATAAATATTACAGATGAGTGATTTTGTCACCTCAATCAGTTCTGACTTCATACTCCTACATTTATACATTATATTTTGAATAGTATTAGTCATAAAACAATTGTCTAGAGATAAAGAATGTGTGCTACCTTTACATAAAGACTTCTCAACTTCACATATTCCCTAGTCTTTATATTGTTTATATGATATAAATTTCCTCAAAGAACTTTGTCTTGGGAGTGAATATTTGTGCACTTTCAAGTATTGATATCTTTGGTAGATCAGACAATGCTGGAATAAGATTTGATCCATCTATACTCTATAATTCCAGAATAAAGAATTTAATGAAAATTGAGGCATCATTTTTACTGTAAGTAGCAGTCTAGGTGGAGAAGGCAATGGCACCCCGCTCCAGTACTCTTGCCTGGAAAATCTCATGGAAGGAGGAGCCTGGTAGGCTGTAGTCCATGGGGTCGTGAAGAGTCGGACACGACTGAGCGCCTTCACTTTCACCTTTCACTTTCATGCATTGGAGAAGGAAATGGCAACCCACTCCAGTGTTCTTGCCTGGAGAATCCCAGGGACAGGCGAGCCTGGTGGGCTTCTGTCTATGGGGTCGCACAGAGTCGGGCACGACTGAAGCGACTTAGCAGCAGCAGCAGCAGTCTAGGAGAGACTAAGAAAACAAAGTGAAGACTAAGAAAAGGAGAAAAAGACAGTTAAACACACTGGAGTGTAAGAAGGCAGCACAAGCCAGGCACAAAAATACTACGAAAAATAATAAGATGAAGCAGAGGGATGGGATGGGGAGGGAGGTGGGAGGGGTATTCAAAATGGGGAACACATGTACACCTAGGGCGGATTCATGTCAATGTATGACAAAACCAATACAATAATGTAAAGTAATTAACCTCCAATTAAAATAAATTTAAAAATAAAATAAAAAAAAACATAAATATTCAGATGAAAAAGAAATAGATATATTTCACTTTTGAAAAGCAGGAAAACTTTTGAAGGCAAGTGTCATTCATGTCAGACTTTGAGTAACAAATAGGATTTTGACAGATAAGAAAGGGACATAGACCAAGAGGGTAGGTTAGAGTTAACTTCTAGATGGCTTAAATAGCAGCTGAATTTTATTGCAGGAATTAGGGAGATACTGAAGATGTTTAATTTACAGGGATATGGAAGATGTTCCTTAATTGTTATTAAGAGCCTACTTCTTAAACGTTAGTATACAGCAGAATTACTTGAAGGCATTTTGAAACACAGATTACTTGACCTGTCTCCAGTGTTTCTGATTCAGTAAACTTGAGTGGGACCTGAAAATTTGCCTTTCTAATTAGTTCCCAGATGATGCTGACCCAGCTTGCCTTATAAACATTTCCCTCAGTGGTTCTCTGCAGCCTCCCAGGTAAGGGAGGGAAATAATATTGAACTGTTTTTGTTTGTTTGTTTGTTTACTAGCAGCTAACTAGTAATGCATATTGAAGTTCTCTGACAGATAAATCCTGAAAGGAAAATCATGTAAACAGACAAAGTTGAGCCTTGAATTGATAGTAAGATGCTGCTGCTAGAAACTATTAATATATCAATAATACTAGCCTACTTGTGTGAGTTGGAGCCCTGGCAGGAAACGGAATTCATGAAGATAGTTTACATAAAGAGTGTTTAATGAAGAGATAGTTATAGAAATACTGACATAGTTGAGGTAGCTGGCCATCCCAGTGCCAAGGGGAAGTGAAAATAGTGTTCTCAGAATCCATGGAGAGCTGGAGCCATGATGCAGAGGCCGGTCCCTGGAAAGTTCTGGAGTTTAAGAGGGATACAGTTTTATCAAAGAAGTATTGAAGCAGGAAAAGAGGTAGAAAGAAATACCTCAGCACCTCTCTCCCCATGGACTCCTGTCTTCTGCTGGTGCCTTTTTTTGGTCAAAATTCAACTTGAAGCCACTATGTGAGGTACACCCAGAGGAAGCAGCCAGTGTGGTCAGTATCCAAGGCACAGGTGAGTTCTCAGAAGACAGGATTATACGCAAGGGACTTTCTTCCCTTGTGTTAATTTTAAGCTCTACTCCCAGTTTTATTTTCTGACTTTGGGCAGCAACAGGCTGAGTGTTGAGCAGCATAGAAGTGAGAAGAGCCGTCCAAATGCTAACTTACGAGGGACTCACAAGTGTTTTTAGAGCTGCTTCATCAATTGGACAAAAGTTGAAACATTCCTACTACAGTAAAACCTTAGGCAGAAGCTCTAATAACTCAGAAATGCTGTTAAAATCTTGTTGTTTGCTCTGGATATAAGAGATTAATGTTCAAGCTGCAAAGGGACAATTTTCTCTTTCTTTAAGGCCCTTAGCCTATGTTATTAATCCTGAGGAGGCAGTAAGAACTTAGTTGTCCCACCATCAAAGAGCAAATGCCTTTAGAATTGGTTTAAAGACCTGGAGGTAGTTTGATGTGATAAATACAAGCACCATTTTATAATTCTCAGCCGTAAACTAGAGATCACCTTTATTGTCTCAATTATTTTAGGATCCCTTTTTGTAGTCTCTCCAGAATTTCTGAAGCAAAAGCAGAGGCAGAATTCACTGTCTGACGGTAAGACAGTACTTGACATTGTCTATAATATAGGGATCTCAATTGTCTTAGCCTTTTTAAGTCCTTTGACTTTTCTAAATACATCCTAAGTATAAGGTAAAGTAAGTAAATCATTTTTCACCCAAAATGCCACATGTTTAACTCATTCTGCATTTTTGTTTATGTAGTTTATTTTCCTGAAAACAATCCTTTCTTATTTTATGTCTGCTTGTTAAAATATGTAACTTTTCATCTCAAATAATTGTCTTTCCATGAATCCTTCTTTGATTCTTTCAGCAGGAAACTTGAATATCCAGAGCACAATATGTTACTTTTAAGCCACTTTGATCTTTCTTTATATTACAGTTAAAAATAACTAAACATTTTTTACCCACCATTTGAAGCATATTTTACCATTTGTTGCTGTTATTTATCGAGAAATATTTGTACGGATCCTGTCTGTAGACTATCTGAATACCTGTGAATTTCTGTAAGTTGTTTTAGGGTCATTTTATCTGTCTAGTCTATTCTGTAAAATGATTCCTATATAATTTACCTCAAAGTGTTTTTATAGTGAAGTTCAAATGAACGAATAATGATGAAAATTAGCAAATGGAAGAGTATATGAATGTAAATATATTAAGTAGAAATCTTAGTTTCATTACTTATTATTTTTAGTATCTTTTACATGGTAGGAAAGCAGAAAGTTTGTATTAAGTTGAATAAAATTAGAAATTCACAGAAAACCATGCTGGAGTTACAAATCCTTCATTATCCTGAGTGCATAAAGAAAGCAAGAGGGGGAAATATCCTAATTTTTGTTTTTTTCATGATTACATAACCAGAGTAAAACATATACCTGTGTATATGTGTGTAAATATGTATGTGAGGCTTGTTTCAAAAAAGGTGTTCATAAAATACATCTTTTATGAAGATGTATGAGAAATTTCAAAGTGTTCCAACAGAACAGTCAGATGAAAGAGGTGAGGCACTGATGTCAAAAGTAAAATCAGGCATGGAAAATGAGATAAAATCAGGGTTCCTATTAATATCCTACACATATGCCATTAGAACTGCACCACTTGCTAGAGTTAGGCCAAGAGATTAGTTCTAAATATTCTAGAACCTGAAGCAAAGTTTCTTTGTATTTGTAGGGCTCCCCCAAATATTATGAGAACCAAAGATAATGGGGAAAAATGATTATTTGGTCAAGAGAAGCACAATTATTTCTGGAACTGAGTCCAAAGAAAGAATTGATTCTTTAGCCTCTTTAAGATAGCATATCTTAATGTGGTGAAGGTGACATTCTTGGAGTAAATGGATGGTGTGGTTGGGTATATCCCTGCATTGAAATGGAGGCACCATGCCAAAGCATAGTTCTTTAAGCCTACACCACAGGAGGTCATTATCATGGAGATATGTGATTTTCTCAGGGTGACAATCAAAAGACACACTTTCATATACTCTAGAAGAAGGAACTGTGTGTTTTTCAGAAAATCCACCATACATTTTGTTGCTCTAAGCTGAGCTCTTGATTACTATTGTCAAGTGGATAATGTGATGGCAAGTATCCTTTTTCTGGTCTAGGGACATTAGATTTAACAGTTAGTCCAGCAGGGTTTACAATTGATAGGTTCTGACAGATGCCTAAATTAAAGGCCATTAAGTGGGAAGGTTGATCTCAGTACAGGTAAAGAAGGAATTCTGTAAATATCTGGGAAATTTAACCTCAAAGTGTTAACAGTTTTATCTATGTTGTGTGAGACTGTAGGAAGGAGGATTATTGGGTATTTTCTTTATTTACATATTTCATACTTTAAAATATTTTTGCAGTATAATATATCACCTTGATGTTAAGAAATATTTTAGAACCTCAGAGCAAATAAAAACTAAATGTAGTAAGTGATTCTGAGTTCTCTGCAGAACCAACTTAATGTATGTTCTCAGCCATAAATCAGTGGTTCCCAAACTATTGACCACAACTCACTGGTAGAATGCCATGAGGTAGAAATTCAATTATAAATACATTTTGGAAGACAATTTTATTGTGTCATCCTCTTGGTAATTCATGAAATGTATGACTTTTTTTTTTTTTAGGTAATTAATTTATTTTTTATTGGAGGCAAATTATTTTACCATATTATATTGGTTGGTTTTGCCATACATTGATATGAATTTGCCCCGGGTTTACATAAGTTCCCCCTCCTGAACCCCCTCCCACCTCCCTCCTCCCTTTATCCTCCCTCTGGGTCATCCCTGCATGCCAGCCCCGAGCATCCTATAACATGCATTGACCCTGAACTAGTGATTCGTTTCACATATGACAACATACGTGTTTCAATGCCATTCTCCCAAATCATCCCACCCTCACCCTCTCCCATAGAGTCCCAAAGACTGTTCTATACATCTGTGTCTCTTTTGCTGTCTCGTATACAGGGTTATCATTTGCATCTTTCTAAATTCCATATATATGTGTTAGTATACTGTATTGGTGTTTTTCTTTCTGGCTTACTTCACTCTGTATAATAGGCTCCAGTTTGAAATCCTGTATTAAAGAATCATTTTTGGACTTTGTTTACCCTATAGAGGTTGGAAGTGAGCAGGACAGCTCTTGTGAGGGACTCCTGAAAGCATGTGTGTGTGAAATGGATGTCTGGTTGTCACGAGATTGGATGGACATGACTGATAATTATTCAGCTGGGACCAGGGATGCTAAAAAATGCTATAATATATAAGAACATTTCCCAAAACAAAAACATCAAAGTGCTTAAAATGCTAAAACTTCCTTCATTGAGAGATATTGCTTTTAACAAACTTATGTGACATTAAACAGAATTTTGTGACATTCTTATTACATAATGTACAGTTGTGATTGTTCTGAAATTTATATTTTGATTTATGACAGTAAAGCCATAGAATCCAATGTACTCTTCCTTTTTGACCTTCCATTTGGTTATCTTAGAAAATGTCTCAAAGAATGTGTCTAAAAAATAAAAGAATGACATATTCCCACTCCCCACCAAAATGTCCACTTCCCCAAATCAGAATATTTGTTATCTTGGCAAACAGAACTATCAACCATTCTTTGGTTCAAGAGAGAAACCATGAGCTTAAATTTTTGTTTACATCCCATAGCTTCTTTAGTCTATTGTACCTACAAAGTATATTTTTGTTCTTTATTTCTAGAACCATGAAGGCCAAAATCCTGAAGTGAGGTTATAATATAAAGACTAAATATTAAAAAATGAGATACTTTCCTTTAAAGGAAGAGAAAAAAATAGAACAGAAATGAAAAATAATTTAGAAAAAATGGAATCCCAATTTTTAAAGCGAGAGAGTGACGAGCAGCTGGAGAGTAAACAGTTAGCTGAAATGCGAGGATAGCCAGCCAAGTCAGGTGTCCACATCCTCTTTCCAGCCCATTCCTCATCTCTTCTCAGCGCTCTCCTCGGTTCACTTCCCACACAGATTTCTTTGCTCACCACAGGCTACCCGCCTCACCTGTGATCTGCAGATTTGCGATTGTCACGGTGAGCAGGAGTCATCAGAGGAGACTTTCCCCTGCCCTGTTCAACTAAGAAATGTCAGATGTTGCCTAAACAAAGTTTTGGGACTAGAGGGAAAAAAAAATCTATCTACTGATAGTTACTTACTTTTAATTGTATTCCAATTTCACTGTTGTTTTAACACCAAGCTTCATTACTTTGTTCTGTACCCCGACTTGTTCCTCTTCCTCCTGTCTGCTTTCCAATTTCCCTCTTTTTTAAAAAAAAAACCTATTTTAACGTTTCTGTGATTTTTTGATGTATTTCCTATGAAAATGAAAGGAAAGAAGACTTAGATTTATGTGCGTATTTTAAAATGTGTGTATTTGTAAATACCTTAATCTTTTTCTTTACTAAAAAATTATATTTGTACACCCGGGGCGGATTCGTGTCAATGTATGGCAAAACCAACCAATATATTAATGTAAGGTAATTTGCCTCCAATAAAATAAATTAAAAAAAAATAAATTCACTTACTTTTAAAAATTAAAAAAAAAAATTATATTTGATTGAAACAGGAGTTACTGTTTTCCCCAACTTTATTGAGATATAATTGACATATAACGTTGTATAATTTTAAGATGTTCAATGTGTTGATTTGATATATTCATATGTTGTAAAGTAATCACCATGGTAGTATTAACTAACACTTCCATCCCTTCCATCCCATCATACAAACACATTTCTTTTTGGTGATAATAATATAAAAGATCTACTCTCCTAGCAAATTTTCTGGTTTATAATACAGTTTTTATTAGCTATACCCACCATGCTCTACAAAGTAGCTCCTCAGAACTTATTTATCCTACACTGGAATCTTGAACCTTTTAACCACTCTCTCTCCATTTCCCCCACCTCCCAACCCTTGGTAACCTGACTTTACTTTTTCCCTGGGTTTCTTTTTTCAGATTCTACTTATAAGTGATATCACATAGTTTGTTAAAGTTTGCTATTTTTTTAATTTAATAAGTAATTACTGAATACTTATGTTTAGTTAAAGATGGACATTTTAGAGTGTTATTTTTTCAATAGTTCATTTTTATACAGCATGTATACAGACACACAAACAGCCATGTCTCTGGAGAGTCAAAATATGAAAAAAAAATTTCTAAAGCATTTTTAGACATCTCACATTTATAGTGAATATATGTTACTTTTGTAATTAGAAAAATAAGTAAATATATTTCAATGCTGCAATTCTTTATCTGGAGTCCTGACAACCATATCATACAAATAATGTCCATTGAAAGGTACTCTGACCATAGGAAGTTTTTCAGCCAAGCTGAGAGATATAGCTGCAAGTACTGACACAAGGAAAAGTCATTGCTTCTATGTGCAGGAGCAGTGCAGATTGTCCTTGTTTAAATGTCTAAAGTTTATTGCTAGTGTAATAAATTTTCATTACATTTCATTTATAGGAAAGAAGTGTATAGTAAAGAAATGAAACACTGCACATTTGAATCCTCTATAAATGAAAGATGACATACTATTTCCTGTAGTACTTGTAAAGAATGTGCAAAGAAAGAGGATTGTTTTATATGAGAGGTTCAAAACGGTAACTAATATTGCTTAGCCAAGGCTACATATATGTAATTAGCAGAAGGTTAAAAAAATCCAAAGCAAACAAACAGAAAAAAAAAAGCAACTCATGTGACTAGAGTAAAATTCTTAAAAATATACTTTTGATTCCATGTGCAGTTGAAATAATTTTTTATTCTTATTAAGTGGGATGAATAAAGAACAAAATTTATAAACAATTAGTAATAATGCAATAAAAGTGATCATGCATTCTTGTCTTGATTTTCCAACATAAGCATTCTTTTAATTGTGGATTAACTATTGATTTGGTTAAAGCACTGTTGGATTAGCAAATTTAAGAGATCCATCCTGGAGTATTTTCCCCCCTTTTTTGCTCTGTCTATTTTATAGATTACATCTTATCTCTCTTAGTAAAATAACACTGTGAAATGAAAATATAGATTGCAAGGGAGTAATGCTTTGGCCACCTCATGCGATGAGTTGACTCACTGGAAAAGACTCTGATGCTAGGAGGGATTGGGGGTGGGAGGAGACGGGGACGACAGAGAATGAGATGGCTGGATGGCATCACCGACTCTGTGGACATGAGTTTGAGTGAACTCCGGGAGTTGGTGATGGACAGGGAGGCCTGGCGTGCTGTGATTCACGGGGTTGCAAAGAGTCGGACACGACTGAGCGACTGAACTGAACTGAACTGAATGTTTCATTAACAGAGTAAAGGGAAAGATGATATGTATGTATCTTTTTATGGTCAGGAAAAGAGAGATGTTGTACTCTTTTGTGACCTCATGGACTGCAGCCTACCAGGCTTCTCTGTCTACGGGATTTTCCCAGGCAAGAATACTGGAGTGGGTTGCCATTGCCTTCTCCAGCGGATCTTCCTGACCCATGGGTTGAAACTGTGTCTTCTGCATTGCAAGTGGTTTCTTTACCACTGAGCCACCTGGGAAGCCCCAGAAAGAGAATAGTGAGTCCAAAACCAGTGCTGGCCAAAAGACAACTTGAAATGTTAGGTTGATCAGTGAAGTGTAAGCAGGCTAATTTTAATTTTTAGGAACACCTAAAAATGACAGCTTTAAAAATGATAATTTCTTAGTCTTATACAAGAATCCTTTCCATATTGTTTAAGCAAAAAATAAGATTCAGTTCTATATAAAAAATTTTACTAGCATTATGACATTCTTTTTATTCTTGTTATGTGTTTTGGATATCAGCACATTAAGCCTAGCTCATTCTTTCTAATACCTATACAATAGCCCATCATGTAGAAATAGTAAAATTATATTTTACTTTTCCATTGTTCTTTGGAATTTAGGACATTTCCATTTAGTTACTATGTTTTTTAATGATGCAAAGATGTACATTTCTGCATATGTTATATGCACATATGCACACACATATATCTATACATTATGTGTAAATATATGTATGTATACATTTAATGTGTATATATACACTTGATTAATTGTATCTGTAAAGAAAATCCTTAAACATAGAATTATAAATGCATATTCATTATTATATATATTATATATACATAATATGCAAGCTGTATGCATAATGATTCTATATACACATATATGTTGGAACAATTATATTTATAAGGACAATTATTAAAAGTAGAATTACTATACTGAAAGCTATACATGCTTAAACTTTGGAAATATTTACACAGTCAAATTTGTGTTCTTTGTTGTCATTAACACAAAAGCCTGCTTTACTCCCAAACCAAACAAAACAAATTAAAAATTAAAACCCTATTTTAATCTAGTATTTTATGGCTTCAATGTTCATATTATATTTTTTATGCTATTTTGTAAATTAATTTTTTAACTAGGGAAAGGAGTGAGGGGCATACAAATGTTCAATGAGAAAAATCAAAGCTTGAATAGTTAAATACTACTTATTCATGGTCATGGGTCTGCAAATATCTAAGACAATGGTGAACATAGAGTGTGTGTGAGAATAAGGGCATGAAGACATATTTAAAAAATAATAGCACTAATATTAATACTTACCAAGTTTTAAGTATTTCAGTCAGTCATTTATTTTAGTTCTTTAATCAAGAGACATTGTCAAAAAAAAAAAAAAAACTTTGTAGAATTACTAACTTTTGCTGCTGCTGCTGCTAAGTCTCTTCAGTTCAGTTCAGTTGCTCAGTCGTGTCCGACTGTTTGCGACCCCATGAATCATAGCATGCCAGGCCTCCCTGCCCATCACCAACTCCCGGAGTTCACTCAAACTCATGTCCATCGAGTTGGTGATGCCATCCAGCCATCTCATTCTCTGTCGTCCCCATCTCCTCCCATCCCAAATCCCTCCTAGCATCAGACTCTTTTCCACTGAGTCAACTCGTCGTATGAGGTGGCCAAAGTATGGGAGTTTCAGCCTTAGCATCAGTCCTTCCAATGAACACCCAGGATTGATCTCCTTTAGAATGGACTGGTTGGATCCCCTTGCAGTCCAAGGGACTCTCAAGAGTCTTCTCCAACACTACAGTTCAAAAGCATCAATTCTTCAGCGATCAGCTTTCTTCACAGTCCAACTCTCACATCCATACATGACCACGGGAAAAACCATAGCCTTGACTAGACAGACCTTGGTTGGCAAAGTAATGTCTCTGCTTTTCAATATGCCATCCAGGTTGGTCATAACTTTCCTTCCAAGGAGTAAGCGTCTTTTAATTTCATGGCTGCAATCAGCATCTACAGTGATTTTGGAGCCCAAACAAATAAAGTCTGACACTGTTTCCACTGTTTCCCCATCTGTTTGCCATGAAGTGATGGGACCAGATGCCATGATCTTCATTTTCTGAATGTTGAGCTTCAAGCCGACCTTTTCACTCTCCTTTTTCACTTTCATCAAGAGGCCTTTGAGTTCCTCTTCACTTTCTGCCATAAGGGTGGTGTCATCTGCATGTCTGAGGTTACTGATATTTCTGCCGGCAATCTTGATTCCAGCTTGTGCTTCTTCCAGCCCAGTGTTCCTCATGATGTACTCTGCATATAAGGTAAATAAACAGGGTGACAATATACAACCTTGACGTACTCCTTTTGCTATTTGGAACCAGTCTGTTGTTCCATGTACAGTTCTAACTGTTGCTTCCTGACCTGCATACAGGTTTCTCAAGAGGCAGGTCAGGTGGTCTTGGATTCCCATCTTTTTCAGAATGTTCCACTTCAGTTGTGTCCAACTCTGTGCGACCCCATAGATGACAGTCCACCAGGCTCCCCTGTCCCAGGGACTCTCCAGGCAAGAATACTGGAGTGGGTTGCCATTTCCTTCTCCAATGCATGAAAGTGAAAAGTGAAAGTGAAGTCGCTTAGTTGTGTCCGACTCTTAGCGACCCCATGGACTGCAGCCCACCAGGTTGCTCCGTCCATGGGATTTTCCAGGCAAGAGTACTGGAGTGGGATGCCACTGCCTTCTTTTGAGCCTTAACTAATACAGCAATAGTCAAACAATAATGTCCAATGAAGAGTCAAATAGAACTGATGATTTGACTCACCAGAAATATCACCAGTATAACACACTCTCGGAGAAGGCAATGGCAAGCCACTCCAGTACTCTTGCCTAGAAAATCCCATGGATGGAGGAGCGTGGTGGGCTGCAGTCCGTGGGGTCGCTGAGGGTCAGACACGACTGAGCGACTTCACTTTCACTTTTCACTTTCACACATTGGAGAAGGAAATGGCAACCCACTCCGGTGTTCTTGCCTGGAGAATCCCAGGGATGGGGGAGCCTGGTGGGCTTCCGTCTATGGGGTCACACAGAGTCGGACACGACTGAAGTGACTTAGCAGCAGCAGCAGCAGCATAACACACTCTGTACTGAGTATGTATTGTGGAGCAGGATAGTCTAGAATCCAAAGAAGAAAAGCCATCCTAAGGAAACAGGAGGGTAATAAATAGTTTGAAATGAAGTGAGATACAGGCTGGGTTGGGTTTCCTTAGCGTGGTGTTTATTTTATTTATTTATTTTATTATATTGGTTGGTTTTGCCTTACATTGACATGAATCCACCCCGGGTGTACATGAGTTCCCCTTCCTGAACCCCGCTCCCACCTCCCTCCTCCCCTTATCCTCCCTCTGGGTCATCCCCGTGCACCAGCCCCAAGCGTCCTGTATCATGCATTGAACCTGGACTGGTGATTTGTTTCACATATGATAATATACATGTTTCAATGCCATTCTCCCAAATCATCCCACTCTCGTCCTCTCCCACAGAGTCCCAAAGACTGTTCTATACATCTGTGTCTCTTTTGCTGTCTCGTATACAGGGTTATCATTACCATCTTTCTAAATTCCATATATATGCGTTAGTATACTGTATTGGTGTTTTTCTTTCTGGCTTACTTCACTCTGTATAATAGGCTCCAATTTCATCCACCTCATTAGAACTGATTCAAATGCATTCTTTTTAATGGCTGAGTAATACTCCGTTGTGTATATGTACCAAAGCTTTCTTATCCATTCGTCTGCAGATGGACATCTAGGTTGCTTCCATATCCTGGCTATTATAAACAGTGCTGCGATGAACATTGGAGTACACGTGCCGCTTTCAATTCTGGTTTCCTCGGTGTGTACGCTCAGGAGTGCGATTGCTGGATCATATGGCAGTTCTATTTCCAGTTTTTTGAGGAATCTCCACACTGTTCTCTATAGTGGCTGTACTAGTTGGCATTCCCACCAACACTGTAAGAGGGTTTCCTTCTCTCCACACCCTCTCCAGCATTTATTGCATGTAGACTTTTGGATAGCAGCCATTCTGACTGGTGTGAAATGGTATCTCATTGTGGTTTTGATTTGCATTTCTCTGATTATGAGGGATGTTGAGCATTTTTTCATGTGTTTGTTCGCCATCTGTATGTCTTCTTTGGAGAAATGTCTATTTAGTTCTTTGGCCCATTTTTTTGATTGGGTCGTTTATTTTTCTAGAATTGAGCTGCAGGAGCTGCTTATATATTTTGGAGATTAATTCTTTGTCAGTTGTTTCATTTGCTATTATTTTCTCCCATTCTGAAAGCTGTATTTTCACCTTGCTTATAGTTTCCTTTGCTGTGCAGAAGCTTTTAATTTTAATTAGGTCCCATTTGTTTATTTTTGCTTTTATTTTCAATATTCTAGGAGGTGGGTCATGGAGGATCCTGCTGTGATTTATGTCAGAGAGTGTTTTGCCTTTGTTCTCCTCTAGGAGTTTTATAGTTTCTGGTCTTACATTGATATCTTTAATCCATTTTGAGTTTATTTTTGTGTATGGTGTTGTGGAGTGTTCTAGTTTCATCTTTTACAAGTGGCTGACCAGGTGTTTAGAGGCAGCATCCTGATAGGTTGGTTAATCAAGTAGAATGCAAAAGCACAGTTCTTTCATACAGAAGACAAAACATATATTCTGGGCAAAGTCATATAACATGTTGGGAGGTACAGAGGATTCATAGCAGAATTTTGCATTAGCAACCCTGATCTATGAGAGCTTTCACTGTTACTTTTAGGCTTTCTGCTAGGGGAACTCCCAAAGGCATTTGAATAGGTGAGAGATCTAAAAACATATATTATTTGGAGGAATTTCCTTTGATGCCAAATTCCTAGCAAGTGACTAGGAGAGAGGGATCAAAAAAGCAATGAAATTCCAGAAATAAAATTTACAGAATTTTATTTTTCCAGGATATATAATAATTAATCCATGCTCTGGATCCAAGGCAGCTCTTATCTCTACTTTGGAAAGTTTTCATGTCTATCATTTGTTTTTCATTTAAAGAGTTGCTTGATCCTCTGTGTTCTACACATTATTGTTTGTGATCAGTGACAACATAGCAGCCTTAGAAATAGTAAACTACATGAGAAATTCATGTCTTATATTTCTCCATCAGTCAGTTCAGTTCAGTCGCTCAGTTGTGTCTGACTCTTTGTGACCCCATGGACTGCAGCATGCCAGGCCTCCCTGTCTATCACCAGTTCCTGGAGTTTACTCAAACTCATGTCCATTGAGTCAGTGATGCCATCCAACCCTCTCATTCTCTGTTGTCCCGTTTTCCTCCTGCCTTCAATCATTCCCAGCATCAGGGTCTTTTCAAATGAGTTAGTTCTTCGCATCAGGTGGCCAAAGCATTGGAGTATCAACTTCAATATCAGTCCTTCCATTGAACACTTAGGACTGATCTGCTTTAGGATGGACTGGACTGGTTGGATCTCCTTGCGTTCCAAAGAATCTTCTCCAACACCACAGTTCAAAAGCATCAATTCTTCCACTCTCAGCTTTCTTTATATTCCAAATCTGACATCCATACATGACTACTGGAAAAACCATAGTCTTGACTAGACAGACCTTTGTTGGCAAAGTAATGTCTCTGCTTTTTAATATGCTATCTAGGTTGGTCATAACTTTCCTTCCAAGGAGTAAGCGTCTTTTTATTTCATGGCTGCAATCACCATCTGCAGTGATTTTTGAGTCCAAAAAATAAAGACTGCCAATATTTCCCCCATCTATTTGCCATGAAGTGATGGGACCAGATGCCATGATCTTAGTTTTCTGAATGTTGAGCTTCAAGCCAACTTTTTCACTCTCCTCTTTCACTTTCATCAAGAGGCTCTTTAGTTCTTCACTTTCTGCCATAAGGGTGGTGTCATCTGCATATCTGAGGTTATTGATATTTCTCCCAGCAGTCTTGATTCCAGCTTATGCTTCATCCAGCCCAGCATTTCACATGATATACTCTGCATATAATTTAAATAAGCTGGGTAACAATATATAGCCTTGATGTACTCCTTTTCTTGTTTGGAGCCAGTCTGTTGTTTATGTACAGTTTTAACTATTGCTTCCTGACCTGCATACAGATTTCTCAAGAGACAGGTCTGGTGCTCTAGTATTCTCATCTCTTTTAGAATTTTCCACAATTTGTGTTGATCCACATAGTCAAAGGCTTTGACATGGTGAATAAGGCAGAAATTGATGTTTTTCTGGAACTCTCTTCTTTTTTGATGACCCAGCAGATGTTGGCAATTTGATCTCTGGTTCCTCTGCCTTTTCTAAATCCAGCTTGAACATCTGTAAGTTCACACTTCATGTATTGTTGAAGCCTGGCTTGGAGAATTTTGAGCATTCCCTTCCTAGTGTGTGAGATGAGTGCAATTGTACGGTAGTTTGACCATTCTTTAGCATTGCCTTTCTTTAGGATTGGAATGAAAATTGACCTTTTCCAGTAGTGTGGCCACTGCTGAGTTTTCCAAATTTGCTGGCATATTGAGTGCAGCACTTTAATAGCATCTTTTAGGATTTGAGATAGCTCAGCTGGCATTCCATCACCTCCACTAGCTTTGTTTGTACTGATGCTTCCTAAGGTCCTCCTGACTCCACATTCCAGGATGTCTGGCTCTAGGTGAGTGATCACACCATCGTATTATTTGGGTTATGAAGATCTTTTTTGTACAGTTCTGTGTATTCTTGCCACATCTTCTTAATGTCTTCTGCTTCTGTTAGGTCTGTACCATTTCTGTCCTTTACTGTGCCCATCTTTGCATGAAATATTCCCTTTATATCTTTAATTTTCTTGAAGATATCTCTAGTCTTTCCCACTCTATTGTTTTCCTTTATTTCTTTGCACTGATCACTGAGGAAGGCTTTCTTATCTCTCCTTGCTGTTATTTGGAACTCTGCATTCAAATGGGTATATCTTTCCTTTTCTCCTTTGCGTTTTGGTCCTCTTTTCTCAGGTATTTGTATGCCTCCTCAGACAGCCATTTTGCTTTTTTGCATTTCTTTTTCTTCAAGATGATCTTGATCCCTGTCTCCTGTACAGTGTCGGTATTACTTAAGAAAAAAGCTTGCATTACTTTGTTGGTTTTATTGGAAAAAGAAACTCTGAAAAATATGTTTCATTTCCGATACTTAGTGTAAACTCTGGAGCAGACATGCTTCACTTGGAGATAAGTAAAAGCAAAGAATCCACAAGACTTTGTGAGACAGATCTCTAGATATGGACAATGCCATCACTTGTAATACTTGAGTGTGACATGACAGATGCCAGGTGTTTCAGGCTTCTATGTTTTAAAGTTAAAAAGGGGAAAAAAAAAAGATCATTCACAAATGAAGCAGAACAGAGTCTGCCAACACAAAATGCCTGGCTTATATAAGTAAATTGTATATGTGTGTGTGTGTGTTTAAACTAAGGACCAAGCCACCTGTTTCGGTCCACGTGGTTTATAATGTTCCCAAACCTTTTGTTCTCAAAAGTCACTCTCATACAACTCAGGTTATTTGAGAAGCAGTATGGATTCTTGTCAGCCCCCTGAGGATGACAAACATTGTTTGATTGATTAAAATTGTCACAATTAAGGTCCACTCCATAGTTCTTTGTTTGTTAGAAAATATGATTCGGAAACTATCAGTGATTTTCCTTTTCACTTGTTAATTGTCCTTTTTCATTTAGTTATAAAATCTAAACTGGAAGAAAGAAAAAGACATTGCCCTAATCTTCATGTTTTTAGTCTACTTTTGCAAGAGAGCTTATTTGTAAAGGTAAAATAAATTAAATCTCTCCTTATTTGGTTTATAATACATGATTGGTGTATACATTAACGAGGATAGAAAGATAGCCTCGTTTTTCTCACTAATATTCAGTATGTAATCTTCTGCTTAAAATCTCCTCCTCTTCCAGTTTTCCACACTGTTCAATGTTACTCTTATTCAGTCAGTTGTTCCTACAGGAAACTTGGAATTCTAGAAATTTTCTCTATTCATACAAGGTGTAAAAATGTGCTTGCCTTTATGAGACCACCTGAAATGCCAGTGAAATTATTTTTTATAAATATAATTCCAAGATCAAAATAAAATAACTACATGTGTTCTGCAGATGAGAGCTTTTAGTATGTTTCTAGAAGATAAAAGTGGGATGTAAGACTTATAACTGATGAATTAGTGAGAAACATTGTCAGCTAATTATACAGGCAAAAAGACATGCAGCTTGAGAAAGAAATAACCTGTCCTGTAGACACCCCCAAGGGGCTTCACTGATGGGTCAGCAGTAAAGAATATGCCTACAGTGCAGGAGACACAGGTTCCATCTGTGGTTCAGGAAGATCCTGTGGAGAAGGAAATGGCAACCCCCTCCAGTGTTCTTGCCTGGGAAATCCCATGGACAGAGGAGCCTATCCTGCTACTCTCCATGGAGTTGAAGAGAGTCAGACATGGCTGAGCATGGCAGAACAGTAGCCCACAAGAGAAACCTGTGCCTTAGTCTGGGTTTAAACAAGATCCATGGTAGGACATGAGACTGTTTTCAATACCTATTTGTTTAACAGTACATGTAAAAATTTTAAAAAAGTTAAATGAGGAGCACTAAAATATAATGCCTAGAATAACCAAGCCACATATTGACTCAGTTTGTTCACACACACATGTAAAAGTTACAAGCACAATTTGTATCAAATAGCCAGTTCCTTTTTCCACTCATTTCTATCAATCAGAACCTATCTCTGCTCCTAATTCTTGGCTCTGTTTTCTTCCTGTGACCCCTACTCCTGCCCCTCCATAATTATTACTGACATTTAGACTTCAGATTCCCCCTGTGAACTGGAATCTGTTTCACTACTGAGACTATAGGTGAGATTTCAGCTTTGGGTAGGAAATAATTGTTTAATTTTAATCCCGTAGAAGACATTTTTAGATATACGTTGGTGTCCAAAGAAAGAGGTGTTTAGGCAGCTATTGTGTAGGTAGCCTAAATTTATTTAAGCCAGACATTAATATTACCCAGAAAATAAGCTCAAATCCATAGGAATCTTAAAGTATCTTTTCTTTTCATCTATATCAAACTTTTAGCAGCAACATGTATGTGTTAATTTCCACTAAAAGAAAGCCCTCATTTTTCCCCTTTTTGCATAAATTTATTACTTTATAACCTCCTATCTCAAAAAATTTCTTATAAAGAAGTTATTCATTGACCCCTGACTGAAAAATCACTCGTATTCGTTCATTGTATGATAACAAATACTTCTGGAGAAGGGAATGCCAACCCACTCTGCTATTCTTGCATGGTGAATCCCATGAACAGAGGAGCCTGGCTGGCTACAGTCCATGGGGTCGCAAAAAGTCAGACATGACTAAGCAACGAACACTTACTTAATTACAATTACTTACTCTAGCTATTAAAAGGGATTTATTATATTTATGTGAATATTAATTTCCTTCTAATTAATTGAGATAAAGGCAAGAATGACCTATTTAAAAAGGTAGATGGCAGTGATTAAACCATGTTATGTATATCAAATACACATCATATAAAATGTATAACTCTTTAACAAAAAAGTAATATTTTTCCCCCCATTTCTTTTGCTTAGACGTTTAAAAATATATTTGTCAACTTTACATTTTGTTCCTCAATTTTCTATACTTTCATAAAAAATCTTTCTAATTTAGGAAAACATATATAATATTCAAATATCAAATACTGTGTTTGATAAACACAGTTTGATAAAAGAGAGGGACTGTAATGAGTGTCTCATGTACAATTGTACATAATGACTTAATAATCTAAAATCCTTCTCAAGAGCATCATTATACAGTCTCCTTCATTTTTGTGATGGGCAAATGACTTCCAGAAATCCTACTCATGGTGAAATCCTGCATTTTAAAAATTTACTGGCAGTCCAAAATAGAATGATTTTTGAAATGAGCTTATATGGTAGAACAGCAATTTTTTATAGTAATTATGGGTTCCAAAAATCTCTAATATGAGTTTCAAGTATACATTGCACTATGGTCATAGAAAATCAAATGACGTGATTCCTTATAACTCTCCGTGAGTTCATCCCATGCTTAGTGATCCATTACTGACATAATAAGAGTTTAAACAAAAATTGTTTGTGATAAAACTCTTAATAGTAAGCTGAAGTCTGGGATATTTAAGACTTAACTTGCTTAAAGGATACTTTTAAAAGACTAAAAATTGACCTTAGAGGCACACAAGAGTAAAGACATGGACATCTTAATAGCTTTTCTTAATACTGTAGTAACTAGGAATGACTGTAAATAATGTTGATTCATTTAATAAACAAATTTTTTAATTGAGAGGTGAACACAATAAGAAATGAACATATATTTGTTCATTGTAAGATATTTAACAAAAAAGGTTAATAGAGTTTTGCCAAGAGAACGCACTGGTCATAGCAAACACCCTCTTCCAACAACACAAGAGAAGACTCTACACATGAAAATCACCAGATGGTCAATACCAAAATCAGATTGATTATATTCTTTGCAGCCAAAGATAGAGAAGCTGTATACAGTTAGCAAAAACAAGACCAGGAACTGACTGTGGCTCAGATCATGAACTCCTTATTGCCAAATTCAGACTTAAACTGAAGAAAGTAGGGAAAACCACTAGACCATTCAGATATGACCTAAATCAAATCCTTTATGATTATACAGTGGAAGTAAGAAATAGATTTAAGGGTCTAGATCTGGTAGATAGAGTGCCTGATGAACTCTGGATGGAGGTTCGTGACATTGTACAAGAGACAGGGACCAAGACCATCCCCATGGAAAAGAAATACAAAAAAGCAAAATGGCTGTCTGAGGAGGCCTTACAAATAGCTGTGAAAAGAAGAGACGCAAAAAGCAAAGGAGGAAAGGAAAGATATAAGCATCTGAATGCAAAGTTCCAAAGAATAGCAAGGAGAGATAAGAAAGCCTTCCTCAGCAATCAATGCAAAGAAATAGAGGAAAACAACAGAATAGGAAAAACGAGAGATCTCTTCAAGAAAATTAGAGATTCCAAGGGAATATTTCATGCAAAGATGGGCTCGATAAAGGACAGAAATGGGATGGACCTAACAGAAGCAGAAGATATTAAGAAGAGGAGGCAAGAACACACAGAAGAACTGTACAAAAAAGATCTTCACGAGGAAGATAATCACGATGGTGTGATCACTCACCTGGAACCAGACATCTTGGAATGTGAAGTCAAGTGGGCCTTAGAGAGCATCACGATGAACAAAGCTAGTGGAGGTGATGGAATTCCAGTTGAGCTATTTCAAATCCTAAAGATGATGCTGTGAAAGTGCTGCACTCAATATGCCAGCAAATTTGGAAAACTCAGCAGTGGCCACAGGACTGGAAAAGATCAGTCTTCATTCCAATCCCAAAGAAAGGCAATGACAAAGAATGCTCAAACTACCGCACAATTGCACTCATCTCACACGCTAGTAAAGTCATGCTCAAAATTCTCCAAGCTAGGCTTCAGCAATATGTGAATTGTGAACTCCCAGATGTTCAAGCAGGTTTTAGAAAAGGCAGAGGCACCAGAGATCAAATTGCCAACATCCGCTGGATCATGGAGAAAGCAAGAGAGTTCCAGAAAAACATCTATTTCTGCTTCATTGACTATGCCAAAGCCTTTGACTGTGTGGATCACAATAAACTGTGGAACATTCTGAAAGAGATGGGCATACCAGACCACGGGACCTGCCTCTTGAGAAACCTGTATGCAGGTCAGGAAGCAACAGTTAGAACTGTACATGGAACAACCGACTGGTTCCAAATAGGAAAAGGAGTACATCAAGGTTGTATCTTGTCACCCTGCTTATTTAACTTATATGCAGAGTACATCATGAGGAACGCTGGGCTGGAAGAAGCAGAAGCTGGAATCAAGATTGCTGGCAGAAATATCAATAACCTCAGATATGCAGATGACACCACCCTTATGGCAGAAAGTGAAGAGGAACTCAAAGGCCTCTTGATGAAACTGAAAAAGGAGAGTGAAAAGTTCGGCTTGAAGCTCAACATTCAGCAAACGAAGATCATGGCATCTGGTCCCATCACTTCATGAGAAATAGATGGGGAAACAGTGGAAACAGTGTCAGACTTTGTTTGGGCTCCAAAATCACTGCGGATGCTGATTGCAGCCATGAAATTAAAAGACGCTTACTCCTTGGAAGGAAAGTTATGACCAGCCTAGATAGCATATTAAAAAGCAGAGACATTACTTTGCCAACAAAAGTCAAGGCTATGGTTTTTCCCATGGTCATGTATGGATGTGAGAGTTGGACTGTGAAGAAAGCTGATCGCCGAAGAATTGATGCTTTTGAACTGTGGTGCTGGAGAAGACTCTTGAGAGTCCCTTGGACTGCAAGGAGATCCAACCAGCCCATTCTAAAGGAGATCAATCCTGGGTGTTCATTGGAAGGACTGATGCTAAAGCTGAAATTGCAATACTTTGGCCACCTCATGCGACGAGTTGACTCACTGGAAAAGAGTCTGATGCTGGGAGGGATTGGGGGTAGGTGGAGACGGGGGCCACAGAGAATGAGTGGCTGGATGGCATCACCGACTCGATGGACATGAGTTTGAGTGAACTCCGGGAGTTGGTGATGGACAGGGAGGCCTGGCATTTTGTGGTTCATGGGGTCGCAGAGTCGGATATGACTGAGCGACTGAACTGGACTGAACTGAGAGTTCAACCAGGAAGAAAACACCATGAGTTCTAAAAGTAAGCATGATATTTAGTGGCAGACATAGTCAGTGGATCTAGGATAATAAAACTAACTGGGTACATTCAGGACATTGAGTTGAGTCCATTATATGGCATACCCTTTGAAATTTTAACTGATGATAAAACATTTAGAGGAGTTAAATAACATACCCAATGTCACTTAATGAAAAAATGATGAAATCAGGAAGTCAGTCCTAGTGATCTGATTCTGGAACTTATTTGAAGCTATGTTCAGATATAGAATAACAAACAGAAAAAAAAAAAACAAACACAGTTTTTCTAGTTTCAAAGACATTATGGTAACTTTGTTGGTTGTATTTCTTCTTTCTCATCTATATTATTTTTTAATTACTAAATGGCCAGATTAAACAAAATAAACATAATTACAGGACACAGGCAGAAGTATAAATAAATGAGAGAGTAGTATCCAGATTGTGTCATCTTGTGGGCAAAGCAGATTTAACTACTACATCTCTATACTAATGATTTAAAGAGCTCAAGTACCAGAACTGAATCATTGCAAAGAGAAATATCTATTCTGGGTACATGAATAATAATTATTAGTTTCATAATTTTATGAAGAGTTTATCTTAAAGATACACGAGAAAGAAACACTACCTCATTTGTAATTTAAGAAATATATTTCAGTTCTATATTTTTTATCATAGCTTGATGATTTTTAATGAATAGAACATAGAATTGGTTATCAGAAGCCTGGAGTGTTGGCCTAGTCTACTACTCATTTACTCTTTGACTGTTCGTAATAGTCACCTCTCTGACCTTAAGTGTGTGTCTTCCATTGTAAAATTAAACCTTAAATCTCTGCCTTACCTACTTCAGGGGCTTGTTTTCACAATCAATCAGGGTGTTTATATATGTATCACAGACGCGTATGTGCTTGTTGTGCTTATATGTACATGTATATATATATATGTGTATGTAATGGAAAAAATACATGTACTAAACCATTTAGCAACCTACTACTCTTTCTGTGTATAAATTCACTTCATTTAAGATAGTTTTTGCACTGAAATAATGCCTGGCACTGTCACAAACCCATTGATTAATAGTATAAAATTTTTGTTTATGTAAATCAAAATTACAAAGTACAAAGACATATGCTTAACAAAGTCACTTTGTCAATCTAATTTGCTCTTCTTTGTTTAGACTAGTAGAGCAGCACATTCTTTGGAAGGAAGCCTAAAAAACTACTGTGAAAAGTTGGAATGAAAGATAAAGCAACAGAGGCTGGACCAGATACCAGCAAAAATTTAATCTCTCTTCTGAGTTTCTATGTTTCCCTCTGAACTTTAGTTGGTTTCATAGACTGTTAGCTTTTTTTTCCCCCAAATTTAATGTTTCCTTTTTGGAGCAGCTATCTCCTTGAAAGCAAGTTTGAAATGCCATCTGTACTGTTACCATTTTATTCCTTTCTTGTAATAATATTTTCAAACAGGAGGAAAAGCATAAGCTTTTTCTTGACTGACAATATTCTAGTTCTCCCCTTTTTCAAATTTCCACTCCAGATAGAGTTATTTCTTTATTAGGGTACATGTTGAGTGATAGATTTATAAGAAAAAACAAAATTATGAAGATTTAGAGGTGTTATTTCACACCTTTCTGTTTTGAGAATAGAAATTCTTGGAAAAAAATTGACACACAGCAGACAGACCATAGGTCAGTATCTATCATATGCAAAGAACTCTTAACAAATGCCAGGAAGCACATGGAGCACCCAATATAAATCATATTAGAAAGCAAATAAAAGGAAATGCGTCAGCTGGACAATTAATATGAACAGCTATTCAGACTTACTAGTTATCAGAATGTAACTTACATTTACAATGAGTTGACACTTTGTATCCTTGTGTGTGTTTAGTTGCTCAGTCATGTCTGATTCTTTGAGGTCCCATGAAATGTGGCCTGCCAGGCTCCTCTGTCCATGAGATTTCCTAGGGCAGAATATTGGAGCCAGTTGCCATTTCCTACTCCAGGGGATCTTCCTGACCCAGGGATCAAAGGGATTGAACCCTTGTCCCCTGCATCTCCTGCATTGGCAGGCAGATTCTTTACCACAAGTGCCACCCCAGAAAGCTCCTTATATCCTTTAGACTTGTAAAAAAATTTGAAAAACTTGTAATAGCTATTGCTGGCTGGGATTCAGGAAAAATGTTTATGTTGCTGGTAGAAATATGTATATTGCTGGTAGAAATAAATATATTGGTGTAGTATAACTTTTACTGATTATAAAGTGTAGTGTTTTCTGGCTGCTGTCAAGATCCAATTGACCAGAGGTAATAAGAAGCTGCAATACTTTGGCCACCTCATGCGACGAGTTGACTCACTGGAAAAGACTCTGATGCTGGGAAGGGTTGGGGGCGGGAGGAGAAGGGGACGACAGAGAATGAGATGGCTGGATGGCATCACCGACTCTGTGGACATGAGTTTGAGTGTACTCCGGGAGTTGGTGATGGACAGGGAGGCCTGGCGTGCTGTGATTCATGGGGTCGCGGAGAGTCAGACACGACTGAGCGACTGAACTGAACTGAACTGAATAAGTTTCTATTATAACTGACTTGGGCTTCTCTCAGCTCAGTCAGTAAAGAATCCACCTGCTATGCAGGAGACCCCAGTTTGATTCCTGGGTGTGGACGATCTGCTGGAGAAGGGATAGGCTACCCACTCCAGTATTTTTGGGCTATCCTGGTGGCTCAGCTGGTAAAGAATCTGCCTGCAATGTGGGAGATCTGGTTTTAATCCCTGGTTTGAAAGATCCCCTGGAGAAGGGAAAGGATACCCACTCCAGTATTCTGGACTGGAGAATTCCATGGACTCTATAGTCCATGGGGCCACAAAGAGTCAGACACAACTGAGCAACTTTCACGTTCATAACTGACATGGGGCTTCGCTGGTAGCTCAGATGGTAAAGAATCTGCCTGCAATGCAGGAGACTTGGGTTCCATCCCTGGGTTGAGAAGATCCCCTGGAGGAGGGCATGGCAGCCCACTCCAGTATTCTTACCTGGAGAATCCCCATGGACAGAGGAGCCTGTGTAGCTAACAGTCCATGGGGTCGCAAAGTCAGACACTACTGAGCGACTAAGCACAGCACAGAAATATGAATACCCTCATCTAGTTAATTAAGACATTTATCAGTTCATATCGTTACCTTTTTAAAAGAATATGCAAGGATTCTTCAATATCTGCAGATCAATCAATGTAATACACCACATTAACAAATTGAAAAATAAAAACCATATGATTATCTTAATAGTTGCAGAGAAAGCCTTTGACAAAAATCAATGTCCACTTATGATAAAAACCCTCCAAAAGGCAAGAATAGAAGGAAGATACCTCAACATAATAAAAACTATATATGACAAACCCTCAGCAAACATTATCCTCAATGGTGAGACATTGAAAGCATTTCCATTAAAGTCAGGAACAAGACAAGGGTGCCCACTCTCACCACTACTATTCAACATAGTTTTGGAAGTTTTGGCCATAGCTATCAGAGCAGAAAAAGAAATAAAAGGAATCCAGATTAGAAAAGAAGAAGTAAAACTCTCACTGTTTGCCGATGGCATGATCCTCTACATAGAAAACCCTAAAGACTCCACCAGAAAATTACTAGAGCTAATCAATGAATATAGTAAAGTTGCAGGATATAAAATCAACACACAGAAATACCTTGCATTCCTATACAGTAACAATGAGAAAACAGAGAAATTAAGGAAACAATTCTATTCACCATTGCAGTGAAAAGAATAAAATACTTAGGAATAAATCTACCTAAAGAAACAAAAGACCTATATATAGACAACTATGAAACACTTGTGAAAGAAATCAAAGAGGACACAAATAGATGGAGAAATATACCATGTTCATGGATCAGAAGAATCACTATAGTGAAAATGAGTATACTAATGAAAGCAATCTATAGATTCAGTGCAATCCCTATCAAGCTACCAACGGTATTTTTCAGAGAGCTAGAGCAAATAATTTCACAGTTTGTATGGAAATACAAAAAACCTCAAATAGCCAAAGCAATCTTGAGAATGAAACTGGAGGAATCAACCTGCCTGACATAGTCTCTACTACAAAGTAACAGTCATCAAGACAGTATGGTACTGTCATAAAGACAGAAATATAGATCAATGGAACAAAATAGAAAGCCCAGAGATAAATCCACTCACCTATGGACACCTTATCTTTGACAAAGGAGGCAAGAATATACTATGGGGAAAAGACAATCTCTTTAACAACTGGAGCTGGGAAAACTGGTCAGCCACTTGTAAAAGAATGAAACTAGAACACTTTGTAACACCATACACACACAAAAAAAAACTCAAAATGAATTAAAGATCTAAATGTAAGACCAGAAACTATTAAACTCCTAGAGGAGAACATAGGCAAAACACTCTCCGACATAAATCACAGTAGGATCCTCCATGACCCACCTCCCAGAATATTGGAAATAAAAGTAAAAATAAACAAATGGGACCTAATTAAAATTAAAAGCTTCTGCACAACAAAGGAAACTATAAGCAAGGTGAAAAGACAGCCTTCAGAATGCGAGAAAGTAATAGCATATGAAGCAACTGACAAAGAATTAATCTGAAAAATATATAAGCAGCTCCTTCAGCTCAATTCCAGAAAAATAAACAGCCCAATCAAAAATGGGCCAAAGAACTAAACAGACATTTCTCCAAAGAAGACATACAGATGGCTAACAAACACATGAAAACATGTTCAACATCCCTCATAATCAGAGAAATGCAAATCAAAACCACAATAAGGTACCATTTCACGCCATTTAGAATGGCCGCTATCCAAACGTCTACAAGCAGTAAATGCTGGAGAGGGTGTGGAGAAAAAGGAACCCTCTTACACTGTTGGTGGGAATGCAAACTAGTACAGCCACTATGGAGAACAGTGTGGAGATTCCTTAAAAAACTGGAAGTACAACTGCCATATGACCCAGTAATCCCACTGCTGGGCATACACACTGAGGAAACCAGAATCAAGAGACATATGTATTCCAATGTTCATCACAGCACTGTTTATAATAGCCAGGACATGCAAGCAACCTAGATGTCCATCAGCACATGAATGGATGAGAAAGCAGTGGTACATATACACAATGGAGTATTACTCAGCCATTAAAAAGAATACATTTGAATCAGTTCTAATGAGGTGGATGAAACTGGAGCCTATTACACAGAGTGAAGTAAGCCAGAAAGAAAAGCATCAATACAATATACTAACGCATATATATGGAATTTAGAAAGAAGATAACGATAACCCTGTATCCGAGACAGCAAAAGAGACACAGATATATTGAACAGTCTTTTGGATTCTGAGAGAGCGCAAGGGTGGCATGATATGGGAGAATGGCATTGAAACGTAAAATATTATATGTGAAACGAATCACTAGTCCAGGTTCAATGCATGATACATGATGCTCAGGGCTGATGCACTGGGATGACCCAGAGGGATGGGATGGGGAGGGAGGTGTGTGGGTTTCAGGATGGGGAACAGATGTACATTCATGGTGGATTCAAGTCAATGTATGGCAAAACCAATAGAATATTGTAAAGTAAAATTAATTAATTTAAAATAAAATAAAAAGAACATTTAACATTTTAGTGAGAACAACCATTTGAAAAAACATTCTGGTCACATTTGTTAAAATATATATACTCTTTGACCCAGCAACCTGCTTCTTAAAATGCATCATGCAGATCTGAAATCACCAGTGCTTAACTATACATGTACAGTTCTTCATTTGAAGCATTTGAGAGGGGTGGGGGGAGGGTGCGGAGGGGGGCAGGCAGGCAGGTAGTTTTCTGAAGAGTAGTCATTTTTTATGAGATTGTATATATTTCCCAGGTAGTATTGTTTGATTAATTTCATGTCATGACTTTGAATGTTTTGATTTGTGCATTATGTTATACACGTTACTTCATTTTATGTGAATATTAAAAGATCAGTTTTTAAAAAATTATACAGTAAAACAATTGTTCATGGTAGTATTATTTTGCAGAGATGCTGTCTTCTAAATTAATATTACAGTTGGATAATCACATTTAAAAATCTACCTCAGGAAAGACGTCAGTTCATAGGAAAAGATATGAAATTCTTTGCTTCATGCTTCATTTAAAACTATAAAACCTGCTTTAAAAAGCTGTTTTCTATGAACAAGTACAAGATAATTAGTTGAAATAACTTTTTGATATAACTTATAATACTAGTTTTGATTTCTGTTTTTAATTTTATTTAACTGGAGGCTAATTATAATATTGTAGTGGTTTTGGCCATACATTCACATGAATCAGCTATGGGTGTACATGTGTCCTCCATCCTGAACCCTCCTCCCCACCTCCCTTCCTATCCCATCCCTCAAGGTCATCCCAGTGCACCAGCCCTGAGCACCCTGTCTCATGCATCAAGTCTGGATGGGCAGTCTGTTTCTCATATGGTAATATATATGTTTCAATGCTATTCTCTCAGATCATCCCAACCTCACCTTGATTTCTGTGTGAAAAATTAAAATTTTATATATATGATAGAAATTCTGATAAAAATCATATGTTAAATACTAAACAAAAATGTATTGAATTTTAATAACTTCGATACAGTCTTTGTTGTGAAATAAATATCTAGAAAAATTAGTATGGCAGAATTGATTAAAATAATAAATACATATATATATATTTTTTTTTTGTACTACTTTTCACCCAAGTTATTGGATTCTGTTTGGAGGCTGGGAATAAGGAATTTCAAGATAAAAATTATATACTGAAGAAAAATTACTGTATCATAATCATGAGACCTTAAGTTCCTCACATTTTCCAGTAAAACCTTCATTCTGGTGATATAGAGGCATTTTTTATAGTGTAAAAAATACATAATGAGTGGTAAAATAAATGAGATAGATATAAACTAAAATCCGAAGAAAAAAAATTTTTAGGATTTAATTTAATACTCCTGCCAAGTATATTGAACATTGCAATTAAAATTTCACATACAATTTTGACTCCTAATTATAAGCTACTTGGAGTTAACTTTCATGAAGCATATGTTTTGTGTTTCCAAAGCTATTTTAACATGGTCTGTATATTCTATATGTACTTAAAACTTTAATTAAACAATCAGATATTAGAATTGTATGTATATATGTACTTTTCTACTTCTAAAAAATGTTTAAAATAGCTTATAATAATGTATTTTGTAATTTTGTCATGTTAAAGCTTATAAGATAGAAATCAAGAAAGAGTAGATATTTCTTTCTACTCTGCCTTTCCCTCAGTGTCCAGAATAAACAGACTAGTTCTTCAAAAGAAAGACATGTTTTCAAGTAATTTAATCCTAAATCATATGATTATATGGATGATAGAGATAAAAACAATGAATAAATCCAGTCATACCCTTGTCATTTCACCATTGGCAATGCACCAGTTTCCGAAAATAATTAACAGTCTCCCACCACCACTTGCAAAACTTTCAGAACTTTAATGAAGGAATGACTTCTATCAACCTTCACTTTACAAAAAGGAGGGGAAAAAAGAGGCTCTAAATTTGCTGAAACCATTTCTGCAAGAGTATGAGGTCTAGATATATAATGCTTAAATGTAGCTTGATTCACATAGGGAAATAATAATAGCTAAAGGTAGTTTGAGCATTCTTTGGCATTGCCTTTCTTTGGGATTGGAATGAAGACTGACCTCTTCCATTCCTGTGGCCACTGCTGAGTTTTCCAAATCTGCTGGCATATTGAGTGCAGCACTTTCACAGCATCATCTTTCAGGATTTGAAAGAGCTCAATTGGAATTCCATCACCTCCACTAGCTTTGTTCGTAGTGATGCTTTCTAAGGCCCACTTGACTTCACATTCCAAGATGTCTGGCTCTAGGTCAGTGATCACGTTATCGTGACTATCTTGGTCGTGAAGATCTTTTTTGTACAGTTCTTCTGTGTATTCCTGCCACCTCTTCTTAATATCTTCTGCTTCTGTTAGGTCCATACCATTTCTGTCCTTTATCGAGCCCATCTTTGCATGAAATGTTCCCTTGGAATCTCTATTTCTTGGGCTCCAAAATCACTGCAGATGCTGATTGCAGCCATGAAATTAAAAGACGCTTGCTCCTTGGAAGGAAAGTTATGACCAACCTTGATAGTATATTAAAAAGCAGAGACATTACTTTGCCAACCAAGGTCCGTCTAGTCAAGGCAATGGTTTTTCCCGTGGTCATGTATGGATGTGAGAGTTGGACTGTGAAGAAGGCTGATCGCTGAAGAATAGATGCTTTTGAACTGTAGTGTTGGAGAAGACTCTTGAGAGTCCCTTATACTGCAAGGAGATCCAACCAGTCCATTCTAAAGGAGATCAATCCTGGATGTTCATTGGAGGGACTGATGCTAAAGCTGAAACTACAATACTTTGGCCACCTCATGCGACGAGTTGACTCACTGGAAAAGACTCTGATGCTGGGAAAGGTTGGGGGCGGGAGAGAAGGGGACGACGGAGAATGAGATGGCTGGATGGCATCACCGACTCTGTGTACATGAGTTTGAGTGAACTCCGGGAGTTGGTGATGGACAGGGAGGCCTGGTGTGCTGTGATTCATGGGGTCGCGGAGAGTCGGGCACGACTGAGCGACTGAACTGAACTGAACTGAATAGCTAAAGGATAGATTGAAAGCATATTCTTTAGGGTATTTTCCTTCATACAGTTTTTCTCAACCAGATTTTTAAAATGAGTTGGAAAGCAAATGAATCAAGGTTAAGATCTTTAGTTACAGCCTTGCATACATAGTTTATGTTGACTTAGATACTACACAAGGAGATGTTAGGGAGTCAATGTATATTCTAACTACAATGGAGGGTCATACAACCCACATCTCTGCAAGGGTAATTCATGGCTCAATTCTGAACAATAAGATGCCATCTTTTTCTACCATTCAGTTCAGTTCAGTTCAGTCGCTCAGTCGTGTCCGACTCTCCACGACCCCATGAATCACAGCACGCCAGGCCTCCCTGTCCATCACCAACTCCCGGAGTACACTCAAACTCATGTCCACAGAGTCGGTGATGCCATCCAGCCATCTCATTCTCCGTCGTCCCCTTCTCCTCCCACCCTCAACCTTTCCCAGCATCAGAGTCTTTTCCAGTGAGTCAACTCATCGCATGAGGTGGCCAAAGTATTGCAGCTTCAGCTTTAGCATCAGTCCCTCCAATGAACATCCAGGATTGATCTCCTTTAGAATGGACTGGTTGGATCTCCTTGCAGTCCAAGGGACTCTCAAGAGTCTTCTAAATTTGCAAAATGTAATTATTATATCTATATGAATGACAACATGTAAGTTCCTTAGCTATTTCCTCCATGCCTCCAAAAAAAAGAACATTTTAAGTACAGATCTAGTTTTATCATTGGATAAATCTAGAAAACATATTGTGCTTAGTCGTTCGGTTATGTCTGACTCTTTGAGACCCCATGGACTATACAGCCCTCCAGGCTCCTCTGTCCATTCTCCAGGCAAGAATACTGGAGTGGGTTCCCATATCCTCCTCCAGGAATTCTTCCCAACCCAGGAATTGAACCCAGGTCTTCCATGTTGCAGGCAGATTCTTTACCATCTGAGCCACCAGGGAAGCCTGTATTAGGATCATGATGATTCCCAGGAAATTTGTACTTACTCTTTAATCATAATTTCTATAAAGCTTTATTTGATGATCTGTGTATAGCCTAGAAGTTGAAACAAGCTAGCTTCTCCTGCATACTTGCTTCTTGTTGTTGACCACTTGAGAACCAGAAATAATTTTCCTAGACACTTTGGTAGCAAGGATGCAGAAGATCCTAGAGACAGCATTTAAAGGAAAGGAATTTTGTGCTATTTCACATAAATATGTGTCTATCCATCCCTCTATCTATGGATAGAGATAGATAACTAAGATGATATAACAAGAACAGCTCTTCATATTTTTTCCTTCCCATATAAATAAATGACTGAAATATTTTGATTTGATATTTTTATTCAAGGCAGTATTAGAAAATATAATTTTGATAGCCAAACCTTCAATCCTCCTTTAAATATGTGAGATTATACCTTCACTGTAATTGCTTGTGATTTTGAAAATCTATGAAACTTAATAATATGCAAATAGCTTGTTTACATATAAAACGTAAAGTATTTAAAAGTATAGCAAATTGGTGGTTGAGCTCTGTAGGTGTTCTTCTCTGGCAAAATTGTTTAGCATATATAAATCACTAAAATAATAGAAAATAACCCAAGCTCAAGTAGGATAGGAATGACTGTTTAAGAAAATAGTTTTAAAAGTAGTTTGAGAATAAATTCAGAAAAAAAATGCCATTGAAGAAACCGTAATCTTTTGGAAAAAGTTTTTCTGAAATTTGCATGTGACTAAGGATTGTGAAGTCCCATAAATTATTAAGGACTGAATTTTACACACCTGATGTCACTACCAGCAATAGGGCAGATCTCTCCAGTTTGGCTTTATTTGCATTAGAAAATGAAAGAGGAGTGAGAAGTAATTACAAAAGTCATCTTCCCAAACCTTGCTGTTCAACTTTGAAATGCAAATTCCATGCAGTGATCATAGAATTTTGGCAAATGATGACAGGGAATGGCATCAGAAATCCAGATAGTCCCCAGACCTAGGGATTTCTGACTGTCCTAGGATGAATTCATGTTCATTTTATTTTCTTTCCTCTCCTAAGACTAAAGTTCTGGATATTTGATCCATTTACTTTTCTATTCTTGCAATCCTATAGAAAGAAGGCTAACATAATTGGAAAATAATTGGGAAGTTACAAAATTATAGCAAGAACAACAACACTTGCAGCAATAGTTGTGTTCTGGTCTTTGTTGAAAGGCAAGTGAAGTTCAAAGGGCTGTTCTTTGTCCTTGTCTTTTTAAAAATGTTTGCGTAGATAGCTCTTAAGTTGTACAAGCTTACCTACTCTCTGTACTGTGAGCTCACAGAATTGCATCAACTTTAAGGGTGGATAGTCTCAGACTGATAGTGATTGTCAGTATGAAATGACTATAAAATGAATATTATTTTATTCAATGTCACAAGGTCATCACATTATGTGTGTGAACTTAAATATTTCTACTTTCTGTCTGGCTCTTCAAAACAACTCAAAGTGGATAATATATTAAACTGAATGCCATACAACCTACATAAGTTTGTCATTATCATCCATTAAACAGATGGCCAAGGTAGCATTTATGCCAAGTTTGTCTGTAATATTCCCATCCCCTTTCTGCTTCATGTCAAATACTAGTTTCCTAAAATTCTCTTTCTTCACAAACACAGGCTTCTTTGTCTGGTATTGCTTTTGTTGTACAGCTATTATGGTCTGATGTTGAGACAAGGATCTCACATCTTCAGATGAGTTTTTAATTTTTTAATACATGGAACTTGTTTTAGGCATTCCAATCATATTCTCTCATTCTTACCTACTTAAGTATTACTTCTCACTTCTTTCCCAGAAGTCTTGTCCCCCTAACATTATTCTCTGGCCTACTCACTCGCTGTAGAAAACACATTTTTCTCCACCGTTTTGGGAAGTCTCCTTTGCTCCAAGCCTTAGAAGCCTTAAGCTTATGTACTAGTTTATGAAACATGATTAAGTATGATTTTTTTTTCTTATTTTGTAGATGAGAACACTGAAGCTTATAAAGTTTAAATACTTGCTCAATGTTACATAGCTCTTAAGTGGAGAATCTGAGAATTGCACTAGGTCCGTATTTAAATAGTATGCAATATTACCTTCCCTTAAGTGAGGAATGCAGAAGGTTGATTTATCATAATTTGTATCCTGCTCTGTAATAATTACTACAGTAATTTTTCCTCCCAATACAGGATACCAATCTATTCCCCATGCAAAGATAAGAAAGGTTTGCTAGTAATGTAAACTGATATGTGTTTTTTTTTTTAAAAAGAATATCATGGAATTTGAAAGAATATTATATTTCTTTGGTAATATTTTAAGATTGCTAAGGAGCCACCCTTTGAAAACTTTATGTTGTATCATGTTGTAATGTAGTTTATATTCTCTCTATATTATTCATAGCAATTTCTTAAACCTCATCAGTTTTTTAATTTGCTTATATATAATGAAGAAAGACTTTTCTTCAGAACCAAGATTTTAAGGCAGAGTATGTGTGTATGTAATGAAAGATTTGATTTTCATTTATATATAAAATACCTATCCTAACTTTGAATACTGAATTTTTTGCTACTGTGGTAATAATTTAATAATTCTTAGTAGTTTTAATAAAAAGATTTGAGAACCACATATGAGTGATAAAATGTATGTATGTTCTTTGTTTTTAAAGGAAAAGGACAGGAATTCATTAGCAAGATAGAGGAATAAACTCAGAAATCAATAACCCAAGAAAAAACAACAGAAAATCAACCAAATAAGAATATAATTTCATTAGAGGCATCAGTCATTGCTTCATTATATGTAACTGTTTTAGAAAAAACTTATCCATCTAGCATGAGTTTATATTTGACAAGTTTTTCTCTAGACATTTATAGAAGATATGAACAGTACTATATTAAAACATGTTTGTGTTTTAGGACAGTCTTAATTTTTTTTAAAGCCTCTATTATAGATCTTTAAAAACCTCCTCATTAGTCTGTGTAGTGACAGGTTCACACACACCTCTGTATCACCACTGAAATGCCGACAAAAATAGTAATTGCTTTTTTCTCTGGGATCAATTTTCTTGCCATAGTTCAGGCTGCTGAACAATCATTCCATCAGTTGTTTGGTTGTGGTCCTTGAATAAACTCCATTTTTTCCCGTGGCTAGAATCAGCATTTGATTCAGGAAGATTTATTAACACTTTATAACTCTGATAGTTTTCTCCTTTTATTAAATATCTTAAAAATTTCTTACAAACTTTTATAATAGTAATAGAAAATATTCAACTAGCTATTATCATGCTGTTAAAACCAACATCTTTTCCTACACTTTAGTTGAAGAGCATTGGGCATTGTTTAGTGTAGATAAGTAAAAGAAAAACAAAAAGTAATTGTAAAGAAACAGAGTTATGAGTCTTAATAAACAAAAATGACTGGCTAGTTCTTTTTCAAATCATAATTTTGTTCTTCACCCGTGGCCAAATTGGGATAATTTACTGAGAGATATAAATAGAATGTTCCTTAAATGTAGAAGAATCGGTTTTCAAAGCTACAAAGATAAAATGCAAACTTGACGTTAGAATTTATGTATCCACTGGGAAATTCTCTGAAGCAAGTTCTTTTAAATGTCATCGAATATGTTCTTAACCTCTACAGCTTTTTCCACTACTGCATTGTTCTGCTTCATTTATTTTTGCCTCTCATGTCACATCCAAGCTTGCTCTTCTTCTTCAAGGTGGTTAGTTGCTTCCTTCTCTCAAGTTTGCTTTTCTGTACCCACTCTCAATGCTTGACTTTATGTCCTCATCCAGATACTTAATGTGTTCCAATGATTTAAACAGGGATTGGTGATGGTGTAGATATTTATATATGCTAATAACAGCTGGTATATTTTAATAGGAAAATGTTCACCTTTATATACTGACCATTTTTTATGATAACATTTTCATATATTCTTCCTCAGGGACTCTATCTTCCTCTTGTAAAGTAAGTGTGAGATATTTTGAAATACAACATTTTCATAAATGTCCAGTTATGCTGTAAAAAACTGTTCTTTCCTGAATTCTATGTGGAAAAAAAATCCAGTATACTTTTACCATTTTAGTTTTCATGGGCATGATTCTTAGTAAGAATAAACTTAAATCTGATGACTACTGATTCTTCATACTCCAAAATGATGACTTTAAAATGTATTTTAGTTTATAGATTGCAATGCACAATGACAAACATCATCTCATTAGGTATTTATAATAAGCTTCTAATATCCTTAGGACTCCTATTGTTAATGAAAACATATTATGAAGTTAAATGACTTGTGCAAGGCTGTATCAGTTTGGATATTTTCAAAGATAATAAAAGCCCAGTTCAAACTTACATAAATAAAAAAGAAAATTGTCATTCACATAATAGAAAAGGCAAGTTTCAAGGCTGACTTAACACAGTGGGTTCAGCACTAGAGCTACTTCCTTGGAATTTTTGGCCTTTGCCACCATGAATTCTTTTTTCTGGGGAAGTGGGGGTGCTGGGGTGGAGGACTTTAGGATGGGAATGAAATGACTAGAGGAGATACTGATTTCAGATTTCTTTGAAGAAATGTGAAGCAAGAAGAGAGACTTTCTGTGGCTACTGTAAGATTAAATTCAAATTTCCGAGAAACCATACCTAGCTTCATTTCACCCCGTGGCCCAAATTTGGCCACATGCTCACTTCTCCTCTAATTCATGTTGACAGAGGTGAGTCATTCATTGATACATCTCTATTATTTCTCCTTCATAAAGCAATAATTAGAAATAGAACAGTAAATAGTTACTTGTGTGTACCGTTAGCAATTTAATTTCTCTCACCTGTGGTAGAGCATGAGTGCCTCAGGGTAGGGTTTGTGTCTTTATTGTTTACCAGGTAACACAGCATAACCAAGTCCCTTCAGCTTAGCAGGTAGTTGATAAATATTAGGATATTAAGTTAATAAAAGATACAGGAAGTTCTTGTAATTACTTTTGTATGGCTGTTAGTATTTTACTTAGGTAGAGTGGACCTGGAGGCCATCTATTCTTCCTGGGATAAAATTTACTGCAGAAAGTATTTTAAGCTGTTATCCTTGTCATGAAGGGTCTTAGTACACTCTTTCTCTCTCTTTCTCTCCCACCCCCAGCTTTCCCTCCTTCATCTCTTTTTCTCTGTCACTCCCTTGTCTCTCTCTAGTATTTTGCTGTTAATATAACAGATAAAAATACGCCATACTTACTCATGAACAAAACCAGTCTGCAAAAATAATCTTGCATCTCATTCTCAAATTTACTGCAGTTAGCCGAAGTTCAGTAATTCTGAGTTAAAATTTGCTGCTCCTTTAATTATTCAGGCTCTTCCAGAGTTCATAACCCCATATCAGTGATGTTGCCTTGCTGATTTGATTCATTATACAGGTTCACTTTATCCCTCTAATATGCTAAAACTCATCCTCAGAGATCATCTCAGACAAAAGTTCCTCAGACTTTGTTTTCTAATATTGTAGCTCCCCATGCTAACCCACTTCAGCTAGCAGCCTTCTCTCTGGACTACACATAAGTCCATCATATCTAAGCAGTTTGCCTCTTTGATGACCTGATCCATATAAAAGTCAAGCAGATTGTTATTATCTTAGTTCTCAATACAAATAATCCACATAGAGCTGTTTGGTCCTAAGTTTGTTCATAGAAAAGCAAACTGGACTCACTGTTTAGAGGCATGCTATTTTTGATAATTTTAAGATGATTATTTTGTCATTTTTCTCATTAAAAAAGAGAAGAAGATCACCAAATATAACTTATGGTAGGATTCCCCACACTATTAAGTATTTCTCATGTTGAACTTTTGTTTTTGTTTTTGGAAATACACTAATTTATGTAAGTTGGCCAGGGAAACTTGAATTAAATCCTGGGAATAACTGATGATTTCATTAGGCTCAGTTTAAGTACTCTATTCAGAGAAGGCAATGGCAACCCACTCCAGTACTCTTGCCTGGAAAATCCCATAGACGGAGGAGCCTGGTAGGCTGCAGTCCATGGGGTCGCTAAGAGTTGGACACGACTGAGCGACTTCACTTTCACTTTTCACTTTCATGCATTGGAGAATGAAATGGCAACCCACTCCAGTATTCTTGCCTGGAGAATCCCAGGGATGGAGGAACCTGGTGGGCTGCTGTCTATGCGATCGAACAGAGTCGGACACGACTGAAGTGACTAAGCAGCAGCAGCAGTAGACTATACTGTGTTATCAAATAATATTCACATTCTTGTTATAAAAAACATTACTTGTGAAATGAAAAACTAGTATCTGGCTATGACATTCAAGTAAAATTTAAAAAAAAAATGAAGTTTTCTGTACCAAACCAGAACAGAAACATAGGAAAATGCTAATGTATTTGTCAAGAGGAGCTGTGTTTCAGCACACCTCTACACCTACTCTTCTGGTATCTTAACTAGCCACATGGACATATTGCAACACCTCAAAATCTCCATAGCTTAATCTGAAAATCTGGGAGAATAATAATACCTAATTTCTCAGGTAGAATACAGGATTAAATAAGATAAGGAGTGGGGTGTAAACACTTAGCTTAATTCCTACCTCACAATAAATACTAAAGGTTATTACTATTATTATTCTTCCTTAACACATATATTTACAGATGAAAATAGAGAGATCCTTACATGGTAATTATCAAACTTTTTTACTTGAATTAAATATTTTCTGGAAGCTTAGAGGTACGCTTAAAATTTTTATCTAGATTTTATTTCCTTACCCTTGAGCAGCTGCTGTTTATGTTGACTCCTTTCATTGCTCTGATTTTTTCATATCCCCAAAGTGCAGATACAGTTCTGCAGAGATCAGAATTGAATGAACTGAAATAACTTCCTGAAACATTGCCCAGATTTAAGCCTAAAACCTAGAATTAAAGAGGAAGAAACCGTAACCAAATGTAAAAATGGTCAGCTGAATTTTACCCAGTTTAATTTATTTCATCTTCTCAGCATCCCTACAACAGTGACAGGGAAGTTTTATTATCCACTGGTGGCTCAGATGGTAAAGCGTCTGCCCGCAATGCGGGAGACCCAGGTTCGATCCCTGGGTTGGGAAGATCCCCTGGAGAAGGAAATAGCAACCCACTCCAGTAATCATGCCTAGAAAATTCCATGGATGGAGGAGCCTGGTGGGCTACAGTCCATGGGGTCGTAAAGAGTCAGACACGACTGAGTGACTTCACTTCACTTTTAAGTAATTAGTTCCTGATGAGGTTAAATGACTTCCCTAAGGTCTCATGTTTGGGGAATGGCCAGATAGTAACTCAATTATAAAACACAGTGCTGTTTTCTTTCTACTGCATTATCTCCCCATTATCTTCCAAAACATAGGTTAATCTTTTAAAAAATACATTTTACTTATCTTTTCTTTCACTCTTCCATCTTTTAACTAGGCAAAGCCATGCTCAAACAATGCTGCCATTGTGAGGATATAGGAATTGCTGATGGAAGAATGAAGTATTAGGACATAGAGGGGACTATTAATTTTTCTCTCTAACACTTGATTATTCATCTTTTGTAATAAAAGTATCCCAGGTTTGCCAAGAAGAATAACAGAACACTATCTAAATAGTTTCTTCCTGTTTCATGAGTTCTAAGAATATATGTTTGGTATTTCATTAGAAGGACTCACGGAACTCAGACACAGTTGTATTTATGGCCATGGTTAATATTACAGTGGAATGATACACAATGGATTATTAATGGAAAAGATACATTGGGCAGAGTCTGGAGGTTCCATCTATAGGATTTGGGAAAGTCTTCCTTCTCAGGGAGTGCCATATCAAACGTTAATTGTAGGAACACACCTGCAGTTTCTGCCCAGGGAAACCTGCTAGAGACTGGGTCCATGGTCTTCCGTGGGAACTGGTCTACAATCATTCTTTGCCCATGTGATTAGCCATAATCATAATAATTCCCAAATCCCAGAAGGAAAACAGACTTTCCTTCTACTTTTAAGCTGGTACAGTGAATTCAATCCCTCGAGAAATCAAAAATGCCTTAGCAGTGTAGAGAAAATCAAAAGCCAAGTTCTCCAACACTAGCTCAAGGTCACCCCTACAAATAGGCTGAAAGTGTTGCACTCAATATGCCAGCAAATTTGGAAAACGCAGCAGTGGCCACAGGACTGGAAGAGGTCAGTCTTCAATCCAATCCCAAAGAAAGGCAATGCCAAAGAATGCTCAAACTACCGCACAATTGCACTCATCTCACACGCTAATAAAGTCATGCTCAAAATTCTCCAAGCCAGGCTTCAGCAATATGTGAACCGTGAACTTCCAGATGTTCAAGCAGGTATTATAAAAGGCAGAGACACCAGAGATCAAATCGCCAACATCCTCTGGATCATGGAGAAAGCAAGAGAGTTCCAGAAAAAATCTATTTCTGCTTCATTGACTATGCCAAAGCTTTTGACTGTGTGGATCACAATAAACTGTGGAACATTCTGAAAGACATGGGCATACCAGACCACCTGACCTGCCTCTTGAGAAACCTGTTTGCAGGTCAGGAAGCAACAGTTAGAACTGGACATGGAACAACAGACTGGTTCCAAATAGGAAAAGGAGTGCGTCAAGGTTGTATATTGTCACCCTGCTTATTTAACTTATATGCAGAGTACATCATGAGGAACGCTGGGCTGGAAGAAGCACAGGCTGGAATCAAGATTGCTGGGAGAAATAGCAATCACCTCAGATATGCAGATGACACCATCCTTATGGCAGAAAGTGAAGAGGAACTCAAAAGCCTCTTGATGAAAGTGAAAGAGGAGCGTGAAAAGGTTGGCTTGAAGCTCAACATTCAGAAAACAAAGATCATGGCATCTGGTCCCATCACTTCATGGGAAATATATGGGGAAACAGTGGAAGCAGTGTCAGACTTTATTTTTTTGGGCTCCAAAATCACTGCAGATGCTGATTGCAGCCATGAAATTAAAAGACGCTTACTCCTTGGAAGGAAAGTTATGACCAACCTAGATAGCATTTAAAAAGCAGAGACATTACTTTGCCAACCAAGTTCCGTCTAGTCAAGGCTATGGTTTTTCCCGTGGTCATGTATGGATGTGAGAGTTGGATTGTGAAGAAAGCTGAGCGCCGAAGAATTGATGCTTTTGAACTGTGGTGTTGGAGAAGACTCTTGAGAGCCCCTTGGACTGCAAGGAGATCCAACCAGTCCATTCTGAAGGAGATCAATCCTGGGTGTTCATTGGAAGGACTGATGCTAAAGCTGAAACTGCAATACTTTGGCCACCTCATGCGATGAGTTGACTCACTGGAAAATACTCTGATGCTGGGAGGGTTTGGGGGCGTGAAGAGACGGGGACGACAGAGAATGAGATGGCTGGATGGCATCGCCAACTCGATGGACATGAGTTTGAGGGAACTCCGGGAGTTGGTGATGGACAGGGAGGCCTGGCGTGCTGTGATTCATGGGGTCGCGGAGAGTCGGACACGACTGAGTGACTGAACTGAAGGAATGTTAGAAGAGGAGTCCTGCTGTGTTACCCTCTCCTGTACACTTTACAATGCCAATATGTGGAGGCCAGTAAAATACAGCAGATTCTGAATCAAAATATACAATTATAACATGAAAAAAACCCTAAATAATATCAGTAGTCTGTTATCAGTTCAGTTCAGTTGCTCAGTCATGTCTGACTCTTTGCGACCCCATGGACTGCAGCACTCAGGCCTCCCTGTCCATCACCAACTCCTGGAGTTTACGCAAACTCATGTCCATTGAGTCAGTGATGCCATCTAACCATGTCATCCTCTGTCATCCCCTTCTCCTCCCGCCTTCAATCTTTCCCAGCATCAGGATCTCTTCAAATGAATCAGCTTTTTGCATCAGGTACAATGATCCTGATAGTCTAACTCCAGATTTTCAATATTTTCTGCAGAATTTTGTGTACCATGCAAAGACAGATCACATCAAGATGGTTAAATATGACTCATTTATTAGCTAAGTTCAGGTGGTTCCATGGTAAGGAATCCACTTTCCAAAGCTGTAGACCCAAGAGATGTGGATTTGATCCCTAGGTCGGGAAGATTCCCTAGAGTAGGAAATGACAACCCACTCCAATAGTGTTGCCTAGAAAATTCCATGGGCAGAGGAGACTTGCAGACCATAGTCCATGGGACCCCAAAGAGTTGGACATGACTAAGCACCATCCACACACACATAGCACACTCCGGTAAATAAATAAATAAATAAATAAAAACTACATATAGTGCTTTTGTAAATCTAAGACCTTAATGGTTGAGAAGGATGAAAATGGATATTTAAAATATAGAGTTCAGTTCAGTTCAGTCACTCAGTCGTGTCCGACTCTCCGCGACCCCATGAATCACAGCACGCCAGGCCTCCCTGTCCATCACCAACTCCCGGAGTACACTCAAACTCATGTCCACAGAGTCGGTGATGCCATCCAGCCATCTCATTCTCCGTCGTCCCCTTCTCCTCCCGCCCCCAACCTTTCCCAGCAGAGTAGACCATGTTAAATGCTTTAATCAGTGTTCAAAGGATTAATGAAGGATAAGGAAAGGAAATAAGAATTTTCTTTAAAATGATATAAGAAATCTCTAGGATGTAGTGACATTTAAGCTGTATCATCCTGAAAGATTTTTATGGCAAGATAGTACAAAGACATTTTGTTAGAGGGAACAAACACTGAGCACTGTGAACGTGCAAGATACCAGAGTATTCATACAAGATATCTGTACTTTGTACACTGTAGTGTTACACAGTAATATACGTGATTACATAATTAACATAATGCTGAAGTGAAGTCGCTCAGTCGTGTCCGACTCTTTGCAACCCCATGAACTATAACCTACCACGCTCCTCCATCCATGGGATTTTCCAAGCAAGAGTACTGGAGTTGGTTGCCATTTCCTTCTCCAGGGATCTTCCTGACCCAGGGATCGAACCCGGGTCTCCCACATTGTAGGAAGTCGCTTTACCATCAGCATTAATTATAATATTAAGTGTAAATGAAGTCAGACTTGTAAACTGAGTCGAAGTTGCAAGGGTTTTGAATTCCCTACCAAAGGGACTGGTTTCCTTATTTTCTAAAATTAGAGCTATCCTATTGGTTATTAGGAAACAAATTATTTCCCACAATATCAAAATAATGTGATAGCATTTGTATTCATGTTTATCACGTAGGACATTACAAATGTTTTTAAAGCTGTATGCCAAGAACTGTGGGTGGGTGAAGACCAAAATATTTATTTCTTATTGTAAATCACAACTTACTTATTTTTAACGTTCATATGTGTTGGAGAAGACTCTTAAGAGTCCCTTATACTGCAAGGAGATCCAACCAGTCCATTCTAAAGGAGATCAATCCTGGGTGTTCATTGGAGGGACTGATGCTAAAGCTGAAACTGCAATACTTTGGCCACCTCATGCGACGAGTTGACTCACTGGAAAAGACTCTGATGCTGGAAAAGGTTGGGGGCGGGAGGAGAAGGGGACGACGGAGAATGAGATGGCTGGATGCCATCACCGACTCTGTGGACATGAGTTTGAGTGTACTCCGGGAGTTGGTGATGGACAGGGAGGCCTGGCGTGCTGTGATTCATGGGGTCGCGGAGAGTCGGACACGACTGAGCGACTGAACTGAACTGAACTGATAGATCTGATATTTTACTTACTATCTATGCAGTACAGAACAATAAAATGTTTAGCCAAACCTGATTTTTTATGTTTAAGCAAATTCCTTGAAGAATTGTGCTAATGTTAATAAAGATTTCAAATTGATTAAACTTAGTATCTGATGTACAAATATGTATAGACATTGTAAATAATTTTTTACAGTATCATACTGAAAATTTTATATTCATCTTTTTAGAACTCATATTTGATTATGGCTTCCTACATTAATATGACTGAGTTAAAGTATTAGGGTTCAATATGTAGATATTTATTCTAAATGTTAGGTGCTTAGTGTACTTATATCTATAAAAATTAAGTTATATAGAGTTTATAATTATTGTATTAAGCATTGTTCATCTACTTTAAAATTATCTTTCATTTTATTTCTTTTGTAGTATTTTATGTTTTTCCATCAAGTTTTTTGTTTGTTTGTTTGTTAGTTTTCAATGGGAACAAGTTGTTCGTGGGATGGTATTAGAAATAATTCAGAAATAAGATGTAACAAGACCACTTTATTGAGGATATTATTTATGTAAGCTATTTTCAAAAATATCAAAGAGCCACCAAAATGGGTCACATTCTCCAAATGGTAGATTTAGGTTTTGGAACAAATGTTGCGTACTTCCTTCCTTAAAAACCATGACATTCTGAGGAAGAACTAATTATCTTAAGGCTCTGAGTCAACTGTTGCCAAATGGTCTCACAGTTAGCGACAGAAGAGAAATGAAGCACAGTGCAGTAAACCTTAGGGATTCACCTGGCCTCCTTCACAGCCAAGATTGCTCCTACGGTGTCAGACAACAATTAAAGAACCTGCAATTGAAGGTGACTCAGAAAAGGGCAAACAGAAAAGTTTAACTCTCTCAACCAGGTCATCCACAGCACAGGAAAAGAATAACCAGAACACAGTGAGAGAGTAAAAAGAGGCTAGAAACATTTTTAAAAGCAGATGTAAATAGGTAATTAGTGATATGGGCTTCCGTCTATGGGGTTGCACAGAGTCGGACATGACTGAAGCGACTTAGCAGCAGCAGCAGCAGCAGAGAAGTACAGCGAATATTGGCATTAGGTTTACCATAACCCTTCACTATATATAATCTTGAGAAATCATATTCTCTGTCTGTAGCCTTCAGTTTCTTCACAAATAAAATCAGGGAAAGGGGTAAATATTTTCTTAAGCTGTTTTTAAATGGTAACATTCTATAAATCTTTATATAAAATCATATATCTATAAAATATTTTAATGTAAGTACCAAAAGAAGTACTTCTTTTCTACACAGCACATAGAATAGACCTGGCATATAACAGGCACTCAGAGCAGTATTTGTTGAGTGAATAAATAAGCCAGAAAATAAAAGTGAAAGGTCAATGGGTTGGTTAAATGGCTATCAGCCGAAGGAAAGCATATGTTAACATGACAGTGTTGCATTAAGACTTATCTCTCCCTTCCTCTTTAAGGTAAACTGCATCCTTGGTGATGGCAGGGCAAGGCAGGTAAGAAGGGATACCCTAAGATGTTTCAAAGTCTCTTACAGGTTTTCACATTCCTGGTTGGAAAAACTGAAAACTGCTTTGAAGTCCTTAAGACCGTAAAAAAAAAAAAGTACCAATTCTGACCAGTTCTCTGTCATTCAGGTAACTCCAGATCTTCCCTGATCAGATTGCTATTTCATGAGGAACAGAGCCTAACATTTCCTTGGCTACACTTTCAAGCTGAATAAATTAGAGAACAATATCATTAGAGTTAATACACAGTATTTAATTTCAAAATTCATCTCTCCAACTGGTACATCCTGTCTAACCCTTGCCAAATGTAGCCATAGCATTTGTTTAATTAGCTGCTTCTTACTATAACAAATCACTGGGCTAGCTTGAATGGAAATCTGATGATTGCACTTTATGTATTTAAAACATCACCTGATTTTCAGAAAATATTATGTTATCATCAGATTGGGAGGATAATTATATACTCCAAATAGTTGTAACATTACCTTCCTAATGTTTTTAGATTTCCAAGCCAGATCCAGTTTCCAGAAATGCATGATGAAAATGCAGTTAGATTAGAGTAGATACTATAGGGAAATGGAAATTGTCATTTTATTTTCAGGTTGGTCTTTGGGTTTGGGAGGACATTAAATTACACTACGGAACATTGATCTGTCAAGTGAAAATTTAAGCTGTGGTACATTTTCTGATGTGCAGCCTAAGACTAAACATTTATTTTTCTGGTCTCTTTTGCTATTCCTAGATATTAATAATGACTGAAATAAATACATTTCATATAGTAAGATCTCCAGCAGTGGATGTTGACACAATCTGATTTATTTGTTTAATATTGAGACTTCAGTAGAGTTGCTTAGACAATATAGAGTTGTACATTATGGATATTATATTTAAAAGTGGAAACTTTAAATGGGAATGTTATGCCAATTTGCAAGGTAATAATTATTAAAAACATAAAATATCTACAGCAAAGTTTAAATAATACACTCATACTGACACTGGTTACTTGTTTAATATTTTGAAGAGCTCTTAGAATAGTAGAAGGAGATTTTTAAAGAAAACTGGTGATACATTAGTTTGATGCAGGCAGAGGCCACAACTATTGATAACATTCTTGAGTTGAAATTGATTAAACAAAGAGTTCAAATACTGAGATTTAAAGCTTAATTTTTTAAAAGAAAATAAAATTTCAGTGTTTTAGAGTTAAAAAAGATATGAATATGTACTGTAATTTTCTAATTTTTATGAAAAGAAATGTGATCTCAGAGATCCAAATAATTTCTCAAGATCAGCAAGAAAAAGGAACAAGCAAATTTATTCAATTATTTTTTTCTGAATGGATTTGAATTGCAAATATTAGTATCTATATGTATCTATCTATCTATAGCATTTTATTTATTTAACGTGTTTTATGTTGGAGCATGTTTGATTAAGAATGTTGTATTGGTTTCAGGTGTACAGAAAAATGATTCAGTTATACATATACATGTATCTATTCTATTTCAAATTCTTTTTGCATTTACATTATTGCAGAATGTTGAACAGCATTCCCCATGCTATCCAATAGGTCCTTATTGGTTATCTAATGTTTTAAATATAACAGTGACAAAAAGATAACCCTATAAACCATCAGTCCCCAACCTCTTTATCCCTAGGAACCAGTTTCATGGAAGACAATTTTTTCGTGGACTGGCAGTGACAGGGGATGGTTTGGGGATGATTCAAGCACATTACACTTATTATGCACTTTATCTTTATTATCATACATCAGTTCCACCTCAGATCATCATGCATTAGATCCTGGAGAGTGGGGACCCCTTCTATAAACTTATGAGGGTTGTGGCGGGAAATCATTACAAGATGGTAACAGCTGGTATAAAATGTTGAAAGCAGTAAATATTCAGATTTTGAGAAAATGTTGAGAGAAAATTCCAAATTTGTAATCATAAATTTAAACACAGCACTCTGTTTTTCTCCAGCAACAGAAAGTTATTAGATGCAGTTATACCTTATGTAGGTGATGTTCAGAGTTTAGCTTTACTAGGGAAGTATAACAGAAATGAAAAGGATCCAAATTTTGTAAGGTTTTTGTGTCAACCTGATGATAATCGTGGTCCTTGGATTCTAAGCTGAAAAAGAAGGAAATTAAAGAGAAACGGAAAGAGAAAGTGGCAGGCTCAGGTGACTGAAGATCTCCACGAGACGGAAGACTTTTTGAATGAAAAATTTAGAGTAACAGTGAGAAGCTCTAAAATTTGAGCATTTTTGTTAGTTGTTAACAATGGCAACTCTAAATGTCATCCACAAAACATTATTGTCAATACAGATTCAAAGAAAGCTTTGGAAAAGATAATGAGCTGCCTTTGAAAATGTATCAATTATGTGCTTTAGGCACATAATTAAAGTGGAGAGCCTATATCTACAGTCTTTAATTAGGTATCTTTAGGCAGATTCTTTTTTATACATAATTATATTATTTATTTATTTTTGACTGTACTGGGTCTTCTTTGCTACATGGGCTTTTCTCTAGTTACTGAGATTAGAGGCTACTTTCTAGTTGCTGTACATGGGTTCTCATGGCAGTAGCTGCTCTTGTTTCAGAGCACGGGATCTAGAGCATGCAGGCTCAGTAGTTTTAGCTCTCAGGCTCTAGAGTAGATAATCAGTAGTTGTGACACAGGTACTTAGTTGTTCCATGGCATGTGGGACTTTCCTTGACCAGGGGTCGAACCTGTGTCTCCTGCATTAGCCACTGAGACACAAGGGAAGCCCTGAGCAGATTCTCTTAACTATATGGGTTAATGGTTTTCATTATAAGAATGATGATCCTTTCAATCCCTCAATTCAGTGTATTCAACGCTCCCTAAGGTCTCCAGCTAAAATGCCTGAAATTACCCAAAACACTTTGTGTGTATGAGTAAACAAATGTGTTAGCACCAGATTTGGGGCAGAGGGAATGGGCTTGTTATTCTAAAATGTTCCTTGTAAGAAATGGCATAACTAAAGAGTGTGAAAGGCAAGTAAGAATAACTTTTCATTAGTAAGATGATAACTTTAGAATATACAGAATATGAACATGTCTGTACCTGAAATCTCAAACGCTCCTAAAAGACTGAGTTGAAGAAAGGTTGTTATGACTTGCATGAATAGTTAAAAAAAATAGCCTTTGTATGACTACTAGAGAATAAAAGGATGATGGGTTATTTGGTTTCAAATTATTTTAATAGCTAAAATAATTATTTTCCTTATGTGGTCAAAACATACATACAAGTGTTCATGTACCTAGAAACCTTGGGTATTAGGGGTCTTAAAACAAAGATCATGGCATCTGGTCCCATCACTTCATGGGAAATAGATGGAAAAACATTGGAAACAGTGTCAGACTTTATTTTTTGGGGCTCCAAAATCACTGCAGATGCTGATTGCAGCCATGAAATTAAAAGATGCTTACTCCTTGGAAGGAGAGTTATGACCAACCTAGATAGCATATTAAAAAGCAGAGACATTACTTTGCCAACCAAGGTCCGTCTAGTCAAGGCTACGATTTTTCCCGTGGTCATGGATGTGAGAGTTGGACTGTGAAGAAAACTGAGCACTGAAGAATTGATGCTTTTGAACTGTGGTGTTGGGGAAGACTCTTGAGAGTCCCTTGGACTGCAAGGAGATCCAACCAGTCCATTCTAAAGGAGATCAATCCTGGGTGTTCATTGGAAGGACTGATGCTAAAGCTGAAACTGCAGTACTTTGGCCACCTCATGCGATGAGTTGACTCACTGGAAAAGACTCTGATGCTCAGAGGGATTGTGGGCGGGAGGAGAAGGGGACGACAGAGGATGAGATGGCTGGGTGGCATCACCGACTCTCTGGACATGAGTTTGAGGGAACTCCGGGAGTTGGTGATGGACAGGGAGGCCTGGCATGCTGTGATTCATGGGGTCGCGGAGAGTCAGACGTGACTGAGTGACTGAACTGAACTGAAGGTGTTTCCAGGATATTTGTTTGCTTAGCTAAGGCAAACAAATGAAAAATAAAAGATACAACCCATTCCTCTTAAAATGTATGCAAACCATAGTACTCAAATTAATAGACTTAAAAGACAAGTGATAAGAGAAGCACAACTCATTTTCTTGCTTTAGGAATACAAAAAATTTATGTGGATATTCTATCACTAATTATACAGCAAAGTGTTTCATTAATATATATATACATATATTCATTGTTTTTATGATTCTTTTTTTTCTTTAAGATAAGTTTATTTGTAAATTGCTCTGTGAGTTATCAAACTATTAAGATTCCTTTCTTGTCAAGATTTCTCTTCTTGATGCTGTCTGTATTTTATATTAAAAGATGCTTGCTCCTTGGAAGAAAAGCTATTACAAACCTAGACAGCGTGTTAAAAAGCAGAGACGTTACTTTGCCACCAAGGGTCCATCTAGTCAAAGCTGTGGTTTTTTCCAGTAGTCATGTATGGATTTGAGAGTTGGACCATAAAAAAGACCGCGCTCCAAAGAACTGATGCTTTTGAACTGTGGTTTTGGAGAAGACTCTTGAGAGTCCCTTGGACTGCAAGGAGATCCAACCAGTCCATCCTAAAGGAAATCAGTCCTGAATATTCATCGGAAGGACTCATGCTGAAGCTGAAACTCCAATACTTTGGCCACCTGAGGTGAAGAGCCAACTTATTGGAAAAGACCCTGGTGCTGGGAAGAATTGAAGGCAGGAGACGAAGAGGATGATAGAGGATGCGATGGTTGGATGGCATCACCGACTTGATGGACATGAGTTTGAGCAAGCTCTGGGAGATGGTGACAGACAAGGAAGCCTGAAATTCTGCAGTCCATGGGGTCACAAAGAGTTGGACACAACTCAGTGACTGAACAACAACATATTTTGTATCACCATGGCCCGGGATATCTTTCTGAGACAGTGAATCCCATTTGAGTTTTAGTGACAATGACAGAAATTAAAAAGACATCAAAGATTCAGTCTCCTTAATGTATATAGGTTATAACAGAATATTGAGTATAGTTCTGCATGCTCTATACAGTAGGTTCTTGGTTATCTGTGTTATGTATGGTACAAGCTCCTAGTTTATCCCTTTCCCCATTGTTCCCATTTGGTAACCATTGGTTTGTTTTCTAAATCTATGAGTCTGTTTCTATTTTGTAAATAAGTTCATTTGTATCATTTTAAAAAGTTAGATTCCACATATTAGTGATACCATAATATTTGGTCTTCTTTGTCAGATTTACTTCACATACTATGGTAATCTATGTCCATCCATATTGCTGCAAATGGCATAATTTCATTCTTTTTATGGCTAAGTAATAAGAATGCTCAAACTACTGCACAATTGCACTCATCTCACACACTAGTAAAGTCATGCTCAAAATTCTCCAAGCCAGGCTTCAGCAATATGTGAACTGTGAACTCCCAGATGTTCAAGCAGGTTTTAGAAAAGGCAGAGGCACCAGAGATAAAATTGCCAACATCTGCTGGATCATGGAGAAAGCAAGAGAGTTCCAGGAAAACATCTATTTCTGCTTCATTGACTATGCCAATGCCTTTGACTGTGTGGAACACAATAAACTGTGGAAAATTCTGAAAGAGATGGGAATGCAGACCACCTGACCTGCCTCTTGAGAAACCTGTATGCAGGTCAGGAAGCAACAGTCAGAACTGGCCATGGAACAACAGACTGGTTCCAAATAGGAAAAGGAGTACGTCAAGGCTGTATATTGTCACCTTGCTTATTTAACTTATATGCAGAGTACATCATGAGGAATGCTGGGCTGGAAGAAGCACAAGCTGGAATCAAGATTGCTGGGAGAAATATCAATAATCTCAGATATGCATATGACACCACCCTTATGGCAGAAAGTGAAGAGGAACTCAAAAGTCTCTTGGTGAAAGTGAAAGAGGAGAGTGAAAAGGTTGGCTTGAAGCTCAACATTCAGAAAACAAAGATCATGGCATCTGGTCCCATCACTTCATGGGAAATAGATGGAAAAACAGTGGAAACAGTGTCAGACTTTATTTTTGGGGGGCTCCAAAATCACTGCAAATGCTGATTGCAACCATGAAATTAAAAGACGCTTACTCCTTGGAAAGAAAGTTATGACCAACCTAGATAATATATTAAAAAGCAGAGACATTACCTTGCCAACCAAGTTCCGTCTAGTCAAGGCTATGGTTTTTCCCGTGGTCATGTATGGATGTGAGAGTTGGACTGTGAAGAAAGCTGATCGCCGAAGAATTGATGCTTTTGAACTGTGGTGTTGGAGAAGACTCTTGAGAGTCCCTTGGACTGCAAGGAGATCCAACCAGTCTATTCTAAAGGAGATCAATCCTGGGTGTTCATTGGAAGGACTGATGCTAAAGCTGAAACTGCAATACTTTGGCCACCTCGTGCGACGAGTTGACTCACTGGAAAAGACTCTGATGCTGCGAAGGATTGTGGGTGGGAGGAGAAGGGGATGACAGAGAATGAGATGGATGGGTGGCTTCACCAATTAGATGGAGGTGAGTTTGAGTGAACTCCAGGAGTAGGTGATGGACAGGGAGGCCTGGCGTGCTGTGATTCATGGGGTCGCAAAGAGTCGGACACGACTGAGTGACTGAACTGAACTGAATATTCCATTGTACATATGTACCACACCTTCTTTATCTGTTCCTCTGTTGATAGATATTTAGGTTGCTTCCATGTCCTGGCTATTGTAAATAATGTTGTAAATAACACTGGGGTGCTTGTTTTTTTTTTCAGAAGAAACATATAAATTCCTCCTATCACTTCAGTGAAGCCAGAAACACTGAGGCTGCTGGCCAGAGAACTGCAGCCTCAGCAAGAAGAGGGCACCATAGAGGGGTACACCTAACAATTCGACTGAGACCCCAACTCTGGGTCATGAGTGAGCAGTGAGCATTTTGCAGAGTCCCTTTAGTGATCTAGTTCATAAACTTGTTACTTAAAGGAAACTTTAAAGAACTGAGATGAGATGTTGAGATTTCTATTAATAACATTGGCTCTGATGAACAAAAACACATCTTAATGCAGACTATAAAGAAGTGTTGTGACACAGGAAAGTGCATGAATAGAATATGAACTGTTCAAGCAGATGAATGAAAAAGTTAAATAGAAGCATTTCCAGCATCTCTTGAATTTTCATCAAGTGATCCTGCTTAACAAGTAGACAGTGTCAGTATAAAAAACCCATTTACTATCATTTAGAATTCATTGATGCTTATGAACTCTCATGTTGGAGAAGACTCTTCAGAGTCCCTTGGACTGCAAGGATATCCAGTCAGTCAATCCTAAAGGAAATCAGTCCTGAATATTCATTGGAAGGACTGATGCTAAAGCTGAAACTCCAATATTTTGGCCATCTGATGTGAAGAACTGACTCATTGGAAAAGACCCTGAAGGTGGGACAGATTGAAGGCAGGAGGAGAAGGGGTCGACAGATGATGAGATGGTTGGATGGCATCACCAATTTGATGGGCATAAGCTCCAGGAGTTGGTGATAGACAGGGAAGCCTGGTGTGCTGAAGTTCATGGGGTCGCAAAGTCGGACATGACTGAGCAACTGAACTGAACTGAGAATTCATTGTATACAGTCATATGTAATTTTACCATTTTATAAATTGGCATTGTTCTCAACTCATAGTCTAGACTCATTCTTTCTGAACTAAACTTTAATTTTCTAAGAATTATGATAAAGCTGAATAATTACTCTAGATATAGATAGAATCCAGTAAATCATACTATTTGTTTTAATTGAACTTGGTTTGTATTTCCAAACTTGCATTTGTTAGTTTAGTTTTCATCCTGAAATAATCATTGTCATCTTGATAGAAAGGGAATGCTGTCCTGTTAAGAATTATGCTTCAAGGGATATTCTGAAATCAACAATTTTTCCTAAAATTCTTATAAAGTCAGTTTGTTACTGATTATTATTTAGATATTTAATTGAAAACATAACATCACACTTGCTTTGGTGTTGTCAAAAGATTTAGTGTGATGAGAAAATGTTGAAAATTTAAAAATTATAAATGAGTTTTTAGATTTTTTTGTTGATTTCACTTTAATAGGAATAAGTCAACATTTTATCTGATAGATCACTAAAGCCAGTAGACTTCATACAATTTACAAATATAAATTAATATAGAACAGAGTAGGTAGAGCTTTAGATACATGAATAAATTGAAAAATTAATTTCCATTTATTCAACAAACATTTAAATATTTTAGCACTCACCGTTCTCCAGGCACTGTTTGAACAATTGGGATAGTCTAGAAAACACAGCAACAAAGATCTGATGCTTGCCTTTGTAGCACTTAAATACAAATTGGAAAGATTGTTAATATACAATAGTGATAAATATATTCAGCATATTAAGAGATTTAAGTGTCCCTTACAGTGAAGTAGGGAGGGAGTAGAATAAAATATTGAATAAGGGGATAAAATAGACCTCACTGAGTAGGTAAGATGTAAGCAGACACCTGGAAGCTGTGGGGTTTGGTTGTGTAGGCATCTAGGTGAAGACAGTTCCCCCTGCGATGAGCACCTGGTTCAGAAGTCTATGTTAAAACAATGCTTGGCATGAACAGGTTTCATCTACTTGAAAACACAGATTCTGTATATGGGTGATATGAATGGGTTTAGAAAGAGATGGGCTCAGGCATTATAGAAATACAGATAGATTGATAGACAAACATATTCTATCTATTGGTCCTCTCTCTTGAACTACTTTAGGAAGGTCTCTCTTTTTATATTCCATAGTAATATAAAATACAGCTTACGAGGCAGATTACTATTTCAATTAGCTTAGCCTAATCAAGAGATAAGGCAATGGCAACCCACTCCAGTGTTTTTGCCTGGAGAATCCCAGGGACGGGGGAGCCTGGTGGGCTGCCGTCTATGGGGTCGCACAGAGTTGGACACGACTGAAGCGACTTAGCAGTAGCAGCAGCAATCAAGGGATAAATTTTCAAATATTTAGCAGTGCCACATTCCACTCATTAGGAGTCCTGTCCATATATGTTAAATTTCACAGTTAGACTGATGTTTACCACCATGAGGGTTTCTAAAGCATTACATTTTTCTTTGGCAATATTTGAGATTACTTATTTTCTGAAACTGTGTCTTTAATGTTCAATGCATGATACAGTATGCTCGTGGCTGGTGCACTGGGATGACCCAGAGGGATGATATGGGGAGGAATTTCAAGATGGGCAACACATGTACACCCGGGGCGGATTCATGTCAGTGTATGGCAAAACCAATACAATATTGTAAAGTAATTAGCCTCCAATTAAAATTTAAAATTTAAAAAAAAAGAATTAGAATAAAATATAGAGGTTGTAAGAAATAATATTACATGAAATCTTAATAGAAATTCTATGTTGTTGATTAGTCTCATATCAGAAATGAAAAGACACCTTCATCACAAGTGATGAACCAGCTGTGAAGATCAGAAATACTGGAAATATTCTAGTTTTAGGGCAAATTTCATTGTATATAAACCCATGGAATATGAGGACCCAAATTCGTGGAGCAGAAGAAATTTAACTTATGCAGTATACCAAAATGAGAACTGCTAGAAAACTGGAGGTATGGAAGTACTATACTTGTATAATATTTTAGTTAGCCTAAAGCAACGATAATCACAGACAAGCTCTATGCAATGTTATTTATGCCCACATAGTTGAATTAATTTTCTTTTAATCTTTGTCTGCCCCAGGAAATATTTCAATTGAATTTTACATTTCTTTCCAAGAAACCAGGAACTCTGGAATCCAATCTCATTTACTTTAACTTTTTTTCTCAGTTATTTCCAAATCCTAAATGAATTCAAAGCCAAAAATTTATCTTGCATTTACTTCCTAAATATGTAAAAATGACATGATATATGTGAAATTAATATAATTCTGTGTTTAGGTGTACTCATCTACTTATTAAACACATATTGGTGTATCATATTAACATTCATCTCAATACATGTAAAACATAAAATAATAGTTTCTTTTGGAGGCACTATGTATACTGGTTGCAAAAGGAGCTCTAAGTCAAATACTCTGGGCTCAATAATTAACTCCACTTCCTTCTAGCTGTGTCTCCTTAGGCAAGTTAATTAACCTCTCTGCTTCAAAGACCCTATGCCAAAAATGGGAATTAATGTGGTTCTTACAGAATAAAGTAATTGTGAGTAATAAAAAATGTCACGTGAAGTGCTCAGCATTATGCCTGTCATCTAATAAAAATTCAACAAATATATACTATTTTTAATATGTGGGCATTTTAAAGTATCCTGTGATGTTATTACAATATTACTTTTAAAATATGTAATGGTTTTCCATTTTTAAAATGACAGAGGAATGGGACAGAGTCCCCAAAAGCAATGACATATCTTGATTTTTGAGAAGGAAAATAAAGAGCAATGCAGTTTCCAGTGAATGAATTACAGATATCATGATACAGAATTTCAAAGGTGACCAACACGACCAATTTCAAAAAGAAAAAAAGAAAAACAGTTTGATGATTTTTTACACTTGAATGTCTTCTTTTCTTTTTTGTCTTTGGATGGATTTTAGTTCAGATCTTAATGAACTCTGTAGAACTTTCAAACAGCTGAATACAAATCTCTCTATGACATAAATATTTCAATATAAGAAAAAGAGTTTTCCCAATATAAAGGCCTAAAAAAGTTATAAGAGACTCACAAAGAATACTTAAACTATGTTCATTAACTTTAAAGGAAGACTCAAAATTATATGTAAGGGTGAATTCTTGGAGTTTTTAAGTAGGTTCACCAGCCTTGGGAAAGTTTCCGAATTTCTAATTCTTCTGAATTTTTATTCTGTAAACCTATGACTAGTCACATATCTCAAAACTGTCACTTACAAAATGAATCTTAAATATGACTAAGGTTAGAAAGCCATATTTACAACTAAGGGCTTTTTTTTTTTTTTTTTTCTAATCAGCAATATAACTGAAATTTGACACTGAATTTAAAGTGTATGCAGCAATCTGATAGAGGAAAATTTAGATATCCAAATTAAGAAAACCAGGATTTAGGAACCAAATAAGTTTAAGAGTAGTTTTATCAAACTGTGTTCAAACACATTGAGGAAGAAATGAAGTTGCTCAGTCATGTCCGACTCTTTTTGACCCCATGGACTGTAGCCCACCAGGCTCCTCCATCCATGGAATTTTCCAGGCAGGAGTCCTGGAGTAGGTTGCCATTTCCTTCTCCAGGGGATCTTCCTGACCCAGGTATCAAACCTGGGTCTCCTACATTTCAGGCAGGCGCTTTACTGTCTAGGCCATCAGGGTCAAACTCATTGGGATTTCTTAATTTCTTGAATAGTTTATCTGTCTCACTAAGAAACCGTACTAGAAAGATGCATAGTAAGAACATGTAAGAGAACCAGACAGTCTGTCTTAAAATTAAACACAGCACAGATAGTAGATTTTAGAGCTCTATGGTGACCATCCAGTACAACTCTCTATATCCTTCCACCCCCACATCATTTTCTTGATAGATAAACTGGTGGCTCAGTTGGTAAAGAAACTGCCTGCAATGCAGGAGACCAGGTTCAATCCCCAGGTGGGCAAGATCCCTGGAGAAGGAAATAACAACCCACTTCAGTATTCTTGACTGGAGAAGCCCACGGACAGAAAAGACTGGAGGCCTACAGTCCATAGGCTCAAAGGAGTTGGACACAACTTAGTGACTAAACAGCCACCAAACTAAAAGAATTCAACATTGTCTTCATCTTCCAAAAGTGTGTTTTCTTCCCCGAAATGATACTACTATTTAAGAAGAAGTGTAGTGGTAAGAAACAGGAAGACTGAAAATTCAGCTATTGGTACGTGGAAGGACTGCCCAGACAGAACTACAGAGTTTTTAGATTTGTAGTTGAGGAAACAACTGTCTGAGTTTGGAGAGAACAGGCAGCTAGAATGTGTAGGTCTGATTACCAGAAAGGAGGAAAATACACAGAGAAGAGCTCTAGAAATCTCATATGTGTTACTCTGAGAATTTGATTTGAAAAACAACCTTCACATATGTCTAGTGAAATTTGACAAGGCTAGTCAAAGAATAACTGCTAGAAAAGAATGATTACAAGAGAACTTTAAATAGAATTCCCACCGTTTTCTTAGGCCTGGGCATCTTTTGAATTTCTATCAGTCAGAGTAGTGAATTTTCTTTGAATACATGGAATATTCAGTAGAGAGCACAGAAGAGTTGAGCTTTGGTAATAAAGATAAATAACTCTAAAGACAACTTCAGACTTAGCCTAAAGATGTCATTAAAACAAGCTTTGTAGTTAGTTGGACCCACAAATAATCATTTGCAGAAACAGTCCTAACTCCTTCTAAGAGATTAAACAAATCTAACACTAAGCAGAGTAAGATCTCAATATCTGAGAACCAATAAAAACATTATTGGACATAAAGAAAAATAGGAAAATATGACTAATAACTGGGAAATAATTGCCAATAAAAATAGACATGGAAATGACGTGATAGAATTAACAGACAAGAAATTCAAAACACCATTACAAATACAAATATATTAAGGAGTTAAAGAAAAGCATGATAATTTACATTCTTCAAAAGAAAAGTACAATATCAGGGTATTTTGCTCAAATTGATCTTATATTTAGACATGTTATATGAGTGTAATAATGATAACAATTATAACAAAAGGACCAGATAGCAGTTACTATTTTGGAATATGCTGTTCCTCCTGGCTCTTTGTTAAGTGCGATACACATATTACCTAATATAATCTTTATAGAAACTACATAATAATTATTGCATTTATTATTTTTTCAAGTATAAAGAAGAGGTTGAGAGGTATCGTGTAATTCATTAGAGAGAATACAAAAGAAGATACCAAAGCAAAGATTTAAGCACATGTCTGTCTGAATTCAAAAGTACATCATAACATTGTTTCCCATATCCTAAGAGTTATAAGCATGAGTTTCAGTTTAGAATTTATTTTTAGCCTACACTGCCAGGTTTAAGAAATATTCTAAGGTTCTGTTTTATGTTTTTTATTTCATATGAAATTTCAGTTCAGTTCCGTTGCTCAGTAGTGTCCAACTCTTTGCTACCCCATGGACTGCAGCATGCCAGGCTTCCCTGTCCATCACCAACTCCCAGAGCTTACTCAAGCTCATGTCCATTGAGTCAGTGATGCCATCCAACCATCTCATCCTCTGTCGTCCCATTCTCCTCCCACCTTCAATCTTTCTCAGCATCAGGGTATTTTCCAGTGAGTCAGTTCTTCGCATCAGGTGGCCAAAGTATTGGAGTTTCAGCTTCAGCATCAGTCCTTCCAATGAATATTCAAGACTAATTTCCTTTACGGTGGACTGGTTGGATCTCCTTGCAGCCTGAGGAATTCTCAAGAGTCTTCTCCAACACCGCAATCCAAAAGCATCAATTCTTCAGTACTCAGCTTTCTTTATAGTCCAATGCTCACATCCATACATGACTAATGGGAAAACCATAGCTTTGAATAGATGGACCTTTGTTGGCAATGTAATGTCTCTGCTTTTTAATATGCTGTCTAGGGTGGTCATAACTTTTCTAACAAGGAGCAAGCATCTTTTAATTTCATGGCTGCACTCACCATCTGCAGTGATTTTGCAGCCCAAAAAACAAAGTCTGTCACTGTTTCCACTGTTTCCCCATCTATTTCCCATGAAGTGATGGGACCAGATGCTATGATATTCGGTTTCTGAATGTTGAGCTTCAAGTCAAACTTTTCACTCTCCTCTTTCACTTTCATCAAGAGGCCTTTGAGTTCCTCTTCACTTTCTGCCATAAGGGTGGTATCATCTGCATATCTGAGGTTATTGATATTTCTCCCAGCAGTCTTGATTCCAGCTTGTGCTTCATCAAGCCTAGCGTTTCTCATGATGTACTCTGCATTTATGTTAAATAAGCAGGGTGACTATATACAGCCTTGACATACTCCTTTCCATATTTGGAACCAGTCTGTTGTTCCATGTACAGTTCTAACTTTTGCTTCTTGACCTGCATACAGACTTCTCAGGAGGCAGGTAAGATGGTCTGGTATTCCCATCTCTTTCAGAATTTTCCACAATTTGTTGTGATCCACACAGTCAAAGGCTTTGACATAGTCAATAAAAGCTATTCAAAGTGTATCCTGCAAATACAGATAATTTTCGGCACTCATAAATCAGTCTGTCATTTATTTATAAGAATAACTATTTGTTAGGTTGAATCTAGAGCCTTTACTAGAATCATTAGTGTAACAGTTATATTTTTTTAAACAAAGTGGAGTTATTTAATATTTTTGTTCATATTTTTAATCAAACAAAACAAGAAATGTTTAATATATGAGATAATTTTAAAACCACTTGAAAGTGTGTTAAACATTAACACTGGTTTCTCATCAGATCTTATAAATCTTTTACCTTTTTAAACATAGATGCTGTCACCAAGTTAAAAAAGAATACATCAATACATCCTTATACAGTAAATATGCAGCTTGGAGACAAGAAAAACAGTAGCAATCTTTTCTTTAATTCTAAAATAAAAAGCTGGAAATACAATAGTTAAATCTAGTATATTTTTTTCTTATGGTCAATTTTCTTTCAAATGTATAGTGATAATGCAGAATATATACTTAAAGTAATATGTTATTCAGATTTTCATCAGAAATAGAAAAATACCTTAGGTCAAAATTATTAATAATAATGTGAAAAATTGTTAAGATTTCTGAAGCTCTGTTATTTAAATTAGAGGCAAGGTTAAAAAATTTATCATACAGATAAATCCCAATATTTACTTGTATTCTATTTTTCTTCTGATAGTGTTTCTAAGAAAAAGTAAGAAGTACGTTTAGACTAAATTGTGAGACTATGTAAGTTTTCATATGTCTATCTTTGATAATTTAAAACTATATTCCCAGTTTTTAAACAGTACTATCAAAATTAGCATTTACCTAAAGAACAGTCTCTGTTAGTTGCTCAGTGGTGTCCGACTCTTTGCAACCCCATGGACTGGGATCCTCTGCCCATGGGATTCTCCTGACAAGAATACTGGAGTGAGTTGCCATTTCCTTCTCCAGGGGATCTTCCCACCCTAGGGATAAAACCTGGGTCTCCTGCATTGCAGGTGAATTCTTTACCTTCTGAGCCACCAGGAAAGCCCTGAAGAACAGTCTAAGACTTCACAATGTGGTCAACTTTTCAGGCTATTTTCCTTTTGCTCCTCTTATGCACAACTCACAGTATATGTCAACTAAACCATTCGCCTTTCGTTCACCTTTCACTAAGACCTCTTAGTGCAGTGGTTTTCAAACTCTTAATATGCTTGTGAATCATCTGGAAAATTTGTTGAAATATATTTACCTGCTCGGCTGGTCTTGGGTGGAGTCATCATTAGAAATGAATATGCTACAAATCCAGACACCAGATATTGAATAGTCAGGTTTTTAGAGTGCTGCATGCTGTTCTGCTTTTCCTCTTCAGCCTCTAACACTGTTCATATGTGATTCTCCTCTGTGGTCCTTTATGTTTTTGCTGATTGATTGACTGAATTGTCTATTTCATCCTATGCTAAGAGAGAATATTGTATACGTGTCATCATTATCCTGAAGTTTTATCTTCAGTTTTTTGTGTGTAGTCAGTGATCTCCTAAACTTTGAGGACTATTTATTACTGATAATACTACTATCTAGCATGGTGTCTGACCCATCAGTTCAGTTCAGTTCAGTTGCTCAGTCGTGTCCGACTCTCCGCGACCCCATGAATCACAGCAGGCCAGGCCTCCCTGTCCATCACCAATTCCCGGAGTTCACTTAAACCCATGTCCACAGAGTCGGTGATGCCATCCAGCCATCTCATTCTCTATCGTCTCCTCCTCCTGCCCCCAACCTTTCCCAGCATCAGAGTCTTTTCCAGTGAGTCAACTCGTCGCATGAGGTGGCCAAAGTATTGCAGTTTCAGCTTTAGCATCAGTCCTTCCAATGAACACCCAGGATTGATCTCCTTCAGAATGGACTGGTTAGATCTCCTTGCAGTCCAAGGGACTCTCAAGAGTCTTCTCCAACACCACAGTTCAAAAGCATCAATTCTTCGGCGATCAGCTTTCTTCACAGTCCAACTCTCACATCCATACATGACCACAGGAAAAACCATAGCCTTGACTAGACGGCCCTTTGTTGGCAAAGTAATGTCTCTGCTTTTTAATATGCCATCTAGGTTGGTCATAACTTTCCTTCCAAGGAGTAAACGTCTTTTAATTTCACGGCTGCGATCTGACCCATAGTACCTACCAAATAAATATGTATTATAAAATAATTTATGGGAGTGATTGGTTTTTCCCGTGGTCATGTATGGATGTGAGAGTTGGACTGTGAAGAAAGCTGATCGCCGAAGAATCGATGCTTTTGAACTGTGGTGTTGGAGAAGACTCTTGAGAGTCCCTTATACTGCAAGGAGATCCAACCAGTCCATTCTAAAGGAGATCAATCCTGGATGTTCATTGGAGGGACTGATGCTGAAGCTGAAACTGCAATACTTTGGCCACCTCATGCGGCGAGTTGACTCACTGGAAAAGACTCTGATGCTGGGAAAGGTTGGGGGCGGGAGGAGAAGGAGACGACAGAGAATGAGATGGCTGGATGGCATCACCGACTCTGTGGACATGAGTTTGAGTGAGCTCCGGGAGTTGGTGATGGACAGGGAGGTCTGGCGTGCTGTGATTCATGGGGTCGCGGAGAGTCGGACACGACTGAGCGACTGAACTGAACTGAACTGAACTGAGAGAGAAATAGAAGATAAGAAAAAGGAAGGAAGGTTAAAAGAAAGAATTAGGTACTATGATACCATATGTCACTGCAATTTTCATATAGTTCCTTCCACATACAAAACTACTACAATAAGGAAAATAACAGTAATTGAAGCTTTTATTGTATTTGTTGTTGTTTTGAAAAGTTGTTCAGTCGTGTCTTTTTGCGACCCCATCTACTGTAGCCCGTTAGGCTCCTCTGTCCATGGGATTCTCCAGGCAAGAATACTGGAGTGGGTTGCCATACCCTTCTCCAGGGGATCTTCCTGACCCATTAACTTGGGTTTCCTGTGTTGCAAGCAGATTCTTTATTGTCTGAGCCACCATGCTGCTGCTGCTAAGTTGCTTCAGTCGTGTCCGACTCTGTGCGACCCCACAGACAGCAGCCCACCGGGCTCCCCCATCCCTGGGATTCTCCAGGCAAGAACACTGGAGTGGGTTGCCCTTTCTTTCTCCAATGCATGAAAGTGAAAAGTGAAAGTGAAGTCGCTCAGTCGTTGGGTTTGGGGGAGGGAGCAATTTTTTCCATTCTCTCACTTTCTAAATAGCAATATTTCCAGGGAGGATAGACAGATGGACAGACAGACTCTAGTGCCACAAGCATATTTTGCAATAGGCATGCAAAGAAAGAGATAGTCTTCTATCATTTAATTATTCTTAGTATTTATTGGGGACTTAAAGTGAATCCCTCCTCTTTTAAAGTGAATCCCTCCTCTTTTAATGTAAAAAGCAGTTATGATAATAGAAGATGAGAAATTTTTTCAGGAGATAAAATTCTGAATATTTCATAGATGATCATCAATGCTGCAAATGAAGCTAATGCTTTTTATCAACCTTAACTCAGATCTGGGCCCCAAGATGTGCCAAATGCAGAGCAACAGAATAAAAACTTACTATCATAGCAAATCCTTTTAGATTGTGATTTCACTGAGGGACCGACAATCATTACTAAAAGAAAAAATGCTTTATATTTTATTTTTACTTAATGTCTTGGGATTTAGCAAGAAGTGCATTGACACCACATTTGAAGACTGACTCAGTTATAGACATTATCGTATGTATGAAATATTAATCTGCCTTCAGATCTTCTTTGTTAAATGAATTATTTCACTTCAAAATTTCTCACTGGTACTAGTTACTTCTTCTTTGCCATCAGTAATATATGTAGGTTTTCTTTTTTCTCTTTCAGGGTTTGAGCTTGAAAAGACTGGAGTCAGTACAAGGAGGGAGAGAGGTAAGAAAGTCAAAGGGAGAGGGATGGGGAAGAAGAGAAAAGGGTTTCAGTGTTGCCATGATGTGGGGGATGTTGACTGATGCTGATGATGTTAAGGATGATGGGGATGTGCTGAAAGGGATTTTGATAACATCTCATTCACTCTGGCTAAAACACATTTTACACTTGTTTATGTAAATGAGTTATTTGTACTTGCTCTTCTAAAACTGAAGAAAATATCCTGTCTCCAGTGAGGTAAATGTTTTGTTTCTGTTAAAGTGGATTTTTAAAGCAGTAGGGCCCTCTAGACAGGGCAGAAAAACCATTTTGAGCAAATAATTTTTACAATATTTAAAGTGATTTACCGAAAGATTAGCATAATTTTAACAATGAAAACATTTTATGGCATCTGTGATTCTTCACCCTTGTGTCCAAGGGTTTTGGCATATGCTGCTAGGTGGGTGTGCATTGTTCAATGGTGTGAAGTTGGTCTGGTAAGACTAGTGATTCTAAAATTTCCTTTAATTAGTGTCTACTCTAGATGCTTTATACAGAAGGGAAATTTTTAGTAGTATCAAACAGAATATCATATTATTTATGTGACTTATATTATTATCAAATTTTAATTAGATAAAATCCTTTTTCGTCTAAATGTGCAAACGCTCTACTTTTCTCTGTGACTCAGGTTGCTGGATGTAGTGAGATGGTGGGATATTTAATTCAGTAAATCAATATTTTCTTGTTACTCAAAAGGTAATTTTATTTTTAGTGATATTTACAGAATAATTTAGGTCAAAGGTGAAGACACGTAGTCTATAAAATGAGAAAATAATGTAACCCTCCTCCCATCTGCGGTTTCTCTTTATGTGAAATCATATTTCTTGTGTATTTAATGCATGGTGTTTGCCCCTCTCTCTTTGCTCTTCTAATTTCCAGTTGCATGTTTTTAGTATTTGGCATTTTAGTTCCTAGTTAACTGTCATGTAGGGCCTCTTTCCATTTATTTGCTATTTCTATCCAGAAGAATCTATTCCTTTAGAGGGATGCACAAGAGTAGGATCACATTGGCAAAAGAGCTGGGGAAGGTGAAATATAGTTAAATCTCTAGAGATATTTCGTATGGTAGGAGAGGTGAAAGAGACACAATCATCAGTAGAAGCATGTACTGTATAAGGAAGATCTCAGAGCCATTTACTGGTTTGTGAGGGTAACTACTGTCTGTCAGTTGGAACTAAAGTGGATCTAGTTAGAGAAAGAACCCAACTCTCATGTTCTAAGTGAAAGTTCACAGCTAAGCAGGACAGTTGTGATTTATTTCTGCTGATTCAGTGTCTTTGAGGATGTAGTTTCAGCTCCTCACCACTGTATCCTAGTCTGAGAGCAATTGTGTGTCTAAAGAAGGGAAATTCAAATCCATGTAGCCATGAGCTGACATTGCTAAATGGTAGCAAAAATCATTTTTTAAGTTAAGATTTTGTAGTTTTTTCATGTTATGTTTAAAAGCTTAATGACTGGCTTTTACTGAGAAGAGTTGCTGTTAAATTTTATTGCTTATTTTTTATTTCTTCTGATTTTATTTTTATTATAAATATACTTAAGGGTAAGGAACATGTCAATAATGTATTTTAAATTAAAATTTTTTCTTGGAAGTATTTTGTGGTTTGTGTGAAGGCCAAATTTTTAATGACCTACAATTTAATATATATCTGCATTGAGGGGACAACCTTGATTTGGGATCCATTCTGAGGTTAGTGGAGCTATTGTGAAGAAGATAAGATCATCAAATTAACGAAAGCATTATTATGGGCAATATTGGGTTACTTGGGCTTATTTGTAATCAACTTAACACTCACCTCAGTTTTCCCTGTGATTATAAAGTCTAATCCATTCTATGGTAAGACACTTTAGGGAGGTATCAGACAAGAGGAGATATATGTTGTGAACATTGTTTATCAAGTTACAGTGGTAAGTGACCTATGAATAAGAGTGTAATTCCTTAAGAGTGTCCTGATCTCTCTTGCTTATGAATTGTGACAGGCATCTTTCTGATTCCTGCTTGCTGTGTTCTGTTACATGTGTGTATTACAAAGATGTATATATAAAGTACTTGTGATTATGTTAAATTGAAATGTGTGGATTTGGAAAACTCTTATTCAAAATACCCTCTTAGAATTTTTCATCCTAATGCTATTGTGATTGATGAAGACAAAACGACAATGATTACTTCTTAAGATGAATTAATTTGTCTTAGTTCAAATGACAGATGTTCCCAGTAGATGTTGACGGATGTGATACTAAGGGCCTCTTCCCAAATATTTATAAGAAGGTTTAAGAAGTATCCTTTAAAATGTTCTATTTACCATTTGAGAGTTTGCATGGAAAATTGAAGCAGGCAGTAATATGCTGTTTAGCTAAGTAGTAAATATTATTAAAAGGCTAATTGCTAGACAGGAAGACCACATTTGAACACTACATGCTGTATAAAAAAAATATAAATTAAGAAGAATTGATTAAAATACAAATTTCCTGAAGGAAAAAGAGATGAGCAGTACCTAAATTACTTGTATTGTTTTAAACACTTGAAAACACATGTTAGTTGTATTAAAAAAATTAGTTACCTTTTTTTAATGTATTTATACATGCATATAAATTGAGGATGCTGATCATAATAAGTAATAGCAAGGTTGTTTAAAAAGGGAAATTAGTGGAACGCTGTGTAAAACGTCATTGTATAACTGATATTTCTATCTGTGAGTGAATTTCCTGACTCTTGTGGATCTTATAACTCATAAAAAAATTCTCTGTGAAATTTCATTGGATATGACACATAGATAAATCATATTTCTTTCCTTAAGGAAACTCTGTTCTCCTATATACAGTATTTTTACTGTGAATTGTGGATAAAACCAGGTTACTATCAGTTTTCTTATAAGATTGTATACCTTTGATAGCTTATGGTGAATGAGGTCAGGTTCGTGATCTCTGAAGATTTTGGCTTCAGGACGTGGAACCAGGTTTGATCATTTAAAAGCTTTTGTATTGCAGAGTTTTATTACAGTGAAAAAGGGACAGGGAAAGCTTCTGACACAGATATCATAAGGGGGATGGGGAAGACCACCTTCCCTAGTCTAAGCAAGGGAGTTATATACTTTTTTAATTGGTTATTACAATAAATCAAAAGAATGTCTCAAGGTTGTAAAAATTTTACCAGACCCACTCCCACAATTTACATTTTAAGGTAACAGGATTAGAATTCAACAATAGAGAGATTTTACCAGATCCACTCCCATAATATACATTCTAAAATATCAGGATTAGTCAGAAGGTTTTCAGGAAGGACATACTGTCCTCAAGCAGGATACATTGTTATATAATCCTTAGTACAGAGTTTGAACTGAGTTGTTGTGTAATCATCTGTTCCAGGCTTAAACAAAAAAACCTTTTATGTGACTAAGACTAAGAAATGTAGAGGGGAGAAAAAAAAACGTTTTGTCTTCTCCTCCTCCTTGAGAATTCTAGACTCCTGTCTCCTCCTTGAGAGCCCCAGACCCCTTTCTCCTCCTTGGGGACCCAGGACTTCTTATTAACTTGCTTAGGAATTGACTCACCTTTGTTATTTTAAATATTAGTATCATATTTTCCAAAATACAGTTTTTGTTAACTTGGTAAAGATTCATATGCATATGCACCTGTGTGTGTATGTGTGCATGTGTTTGTACAAAATAATTTTGAATGGCAAGTTGTCTTTTCTTCTACCCTACCTGAAAAATACCTGATCATCCCTATTCTGAATATCTTATATTTTATATCGCAGGGCTTCCCTTGTAGCTCAGTCAGTAAAGAATCTGCCTGCAGTGCAGGAGACCGAGTTCAGTCCCTGGGTTGGGAAGATCCCCTGGAGAAGGAAATAGCAACCCACTCCAGTATCCTTGCCTGGAAAATCTCATGGACAGAGGAGCCTGGTGAGCTGCAATCCATGGGGTTGCAAAGAGTCGGGCACGACTGAGAGACTAACACTTACTTATATTGCCAAGTCTAAATATACATGATATGAGACTTATATGGATAAAGAAAGCTGTTATGGTTCAATATCTAAATCAGGATTAAGCATTTAATTTCAGAAGTTATACTTAATGTTGCAAGCTGAGAGACAGTGATTATCAGAACTTTTGGATTGTGGCTGTGTTATTGGAAGTTACAGAAATAACTGTATAATTACAATAAAGTGCAAGTTTGTAATGAGCAGGAATCACTTTTACATAATTGGCAGAGCTCAAATCTCCCAAAGTAACGAACAGAGTAAGTAGTGATCATGTTACCATCCTTCACCTGGAATTCTGAAGAAAGATTAATATTGGTACACGTGAACATTTTAAATAAGGAGTTTTATATTCCTATAAGACAGATATTGAAAATGATTCTTAAACATCTGAGAGAAAAGGAAAATTTTCGATAATTTCTAGATGCATTCCTTAGAAATAGACCCCCCAAAGTATAGACACATGCATCCTTTTATGAGAAAAATCCCCTGTTGTGACTTGAAAATTGATTTTCAGTTTCAGTTGGTTATGTTTGACCATGCCAGTGATACTTCTTAAAATTTGGATTTTACTTGTAGGATTAAAAGTACAAATAAATAGATTCTGACGGACACATAGTTAGGAAACAGTGGACATAGCAAATTATTAAAAGCTGATTTATGAATGTGTTACTCTCAAGAAAATCATGGACATGCTTACAACCTACCTGCTTTGTAATTCAGAATGCTTTATCAACTTTCTCTGTTGGACTATAATGTTCCCAATCCTCTCTTTGCCAAAAACCATAACTAGGAAATTACAGATGATATGAACTTCTAGTACATAAGCATAATCAATCAGAGATATTTCTACTTGAAGTAAGTCATTTTGGAAGTTCAGCCTCAAAAGGGAGAATGTTCAAAGACTCAGATCAATGATACCCTGTATTTCTTTTTTTGGTTGTTGTTGTTGTAATACTTTTATTTTTTTTATTGGAGGCTAATTATTTTACAATATTATATTGGTTGGTTTTGCCATACATTGACATGAATCCGCCCCGGGTGTGTGAGTTCCCCTTTCTGAACCCCCCTCCCACCTCCCTCCTCTCCTTATCCTCCCTCTGGGTCATCCCCGCACACCAGCACCGAGCATCCTGTATCATGCATTGATCTTGAACTGGCGATTCGTGTCACATATGATAATATACATGTTTCAATGCCATTCTCCTAAATTATCCCACCCTCACCCTCTCCCACAGAGCCCCAAAATCTGTTCTATATACCTGTGTCTCTTTTGCTGTCTCCTATACAGGGTTATCATTTCCATCTTTCTAAATTCCATATATATGCGTTAGTATACTGTATTGGCGGAGAAGGCAATGGCAAGCCACTCCAGTACTCTTGCCTAGAAAATCCCATGGGTGGAGAAGCCTGGTAGGCTGCAGTCCGTGGGGTCGCTAAGGGTCGGACACGACTGAGTGACTTCACTTTCACTTTTCACTTTCACACATTGGAGAAGGAAATGGCAACCCACTCCAGTGTTCTTGCTGGAGAATCCCAGGGATGGGGGAGCCTGGTGGGCTTCCGTCTATGGGGTCACACAGAGTCGGACATGACTCAAGTGACTTAGCAGTAGCAGCATACTGTATTGGTGTTTTTCTTTCTGGCTTACTTCACTCTGTATAATAGGCTCCAGTTTCATCCACCTCATTAGAACTGATTCAAATGTGTTCTTTTTAATGGCTGAGTAATACTCCATTGTGTATAGGTACCAAAGCTTTTTTATCCATTCGTCTGCAGATGGACATCTAGGTTGCTTCCATGTCCTGGCTATTATAAACAGTGCTGCGATGAACATTGGAGTACATGTGTCTCTTTCAATTCTGGTTTCCTGATACCCTGTATTTCAAAATAATTTATTTACCCATAATAATAGGCATTATTAAAAGTGAAACAAAATAAAAATCACCATTGATTTATTTTTCTATTTATAATAGAATTATTATACAAGTTATTTTAGACCTAGGTTACTGCTTAGGTTAAGAGAACTTGCTACTTATTTCTCCTAGTTCCAACAGACCACTGGAGGGAATTGTTTTCAAAACAGAGAAAGGAAACAGAATATGTGAATTTTAAGAACAGAAGTAAAATTGAAGAAAATGTGTTATATCTCTTGGAAATAAGAGTAAAAAGTGATAAAGTTCCATTGTTCTCTTGAAAGCTAATGTTCTATATAATTTGAAAGTATAGACAACTATATTTCTTTTATAGCTTGGTGAAAATCTTCACTGGGAAACAAATCATGATTGCCAGTTATCGTTAGTAATTTTTCTGCAAAATTTGCTGCATTTGTGTGTTTTCTTTATTGTTCAGCATTCAGAATAGGCTGTTTCACTTTTGTTGAAATTTAACTATCCCATTCTTGGTTGATATAGAGTTTTGTAGAATAAGAGATTCTTTTAAAACCACAGTGATGACACAATCTGGGGGAGACATTTGTATTGGTTAATATTATAGTCTTCTTTGAGATATAAAATCTGTGGCAAAAGTAACTCTTCCTTCATAGTGAGAATTATTCAATAATTCAGTGGCTGTAATTTGTCACTGAGGTGTATCTGATTTACAGTTCAATTCTGAGATCAAGAGACCTTTTAAGGACTCAGTAAAAAAAAAAAAAATCCCTTTTTTCCCCCTTTCTCGGAATTGACAGGCAATAAATGAACTGAAAAATCTTTGTGCTTGTAAATCAATATTTAATTGAAAGAGTTACACTTTAAAGACCATCATGATTATTTCTATTTCAAAATTTTTTTAAAAGGATAAAATGAGTTAATACGGGTAAAGCTCTTTGAGCAGTACCTGCCACCTCGGAAGCATGTAATAAATGACAACTGTTAGTATTATTTCTATTTGTTCTTCCTTTCATCTTTCCTTCTGTCAGAGACAATTTGGGTGTCATGTTGTTGAGAGATTTTACTGTCTACACGAACTATCCAATGCTGTGGCAGCCAGTGATATCTAAAGCCTAGCCTTAGGTTTTACATTTCAAAATGGTTCTCAGATGACAAATTCTTGACAGGACAACAAATAAAATAAACTTCAAATCTGTCATTGAATCTCAAAAATTCTTAAGTCCATATTTCATATTACATCTGAGAGAAAATTTTATTTACCTTTTCATTTATAGCATGGTATACAGAGAGCAGTGCCTAAGCATTGCAGGTTTTATTAGCTATTTTTCACATCCTATGTTTTTTCTATATTTCATCCTATTTTTCTTCTATGCTTATAGACCACTGACATTTTAAGAAACTATCCAAAAAAAACTTATTGGTTAAGCAAAATCAATCTTACCAATACTACTTCTATAAGCAAGAATACATTCTTAGTCATATCTCAAATAAGGAAATCAAAATCCATAAAAAGTGCACATTATTCGAGTTTTTAAATCTTTCTTTTGGAAATGTTTAAATTATTATCTAGATTAGAGATGTATGTACATATTGAAAGAACAATTTTTCTTAAGAGAAGCAGAAAAAAATAGAGGAAAAGAGAAAGGGGAGAAGGAGTCAGCTTTGGACAAACATGAAACCATCATTAATGGAAGGACAAAAGAAGCCTTAGATATAGGAAACACATTACACACACACTTTGAGAGCCACACAAGAGTATAAACAACAGGTTTAAACAATAATTTGAACTCTAGTGAATTGCATCAAGCATCAATATAACAATTCAGTTCAGTTCAGTTCAGTTGCTCAGTATGTCCAACTCTTTGCGACCCCATGAATCACAGCACGCCAGGCCTCCCTGTCCATCACCAACTCCCGGAGCTCACTCAAACTCATGTCCATCGAGTCGGTGATGCCATCCAGCCATCTCATTCTCTGTTGTCCCCGTCTCCTCCCACCTCCAATCCCTCCCAGCATCAGAGTCTTTTCCAGTGAGTCAACTCGTCGCATGAGGTGGCCAAAGTATTGGAGTTTCAGCTTTAGCATCAGTCCTTCCAATGAACACCCAGGGTTGATCTCCTTTAGGATGGACTGGTTGGATCTCCTTGCAGTCCAAGGGACTCTCAAGAGTCTTCTCCAGCACCACAGTTCAAAAGCATCAATTCTTTGGCGATCAGGTTGCAGACATATTGGATAGAATTACACCAATTAGATAAGCACATGAGCTAAAATAGAAAGCAATCATAAATTTGATCTAGAGGGCCAAATAAACTGAAAAAAAAACACATTAAAATTTTTCTTGGGCAACTTCCTGTTTAAGAACCTGGCTAAAGACCAGGTGAGGAACTTAAACTCCCTAACTTTGAGCAAAATGAGACTGACTGGAATCAACAAAGGTAAGACTGGAGAAGATCCTCACAAGATTTTGAATAACTGCTCAGGTAAAGTTTGTCTAAAGAAAATCAGTCTAACAAAACCTAACTCTAAGCACTTCAACCTCATGAATGCTCCCTTTATTGACTCACAATAGAAACCATGAAAACAGACAGTCATGTTGTAAGTAACAGAGCAGTTGTTTTCATCTAGAATAAGAATTTTCAAAAAATTTATTAGGCTATCAAACTATTACTAAAACCAATTCTCATTCCTAGGAGGCATAAACTCTGCATTTGGGAGAATGCCAAAAATAACTTAAAATTTAGACCAAATGCAGCACATACCTCACTGTTGCTGTCAGAGAGACTCCTAGATGGAAACTTCAGTGATCTTGGAGGAACAGGTTTCAAACAGAGGAGTTTAAGTCAGGTTGCACAAGGCTTGCACTGGGAGTTCTCCTTTATCTTCACAATTTTTGACTATTCATCTGACAAATGACTGCAAAGAAAACAACTTTTGAGCAAGCAAAACTCAGTTTGTTAGAAGTACTGGCAAGAAAAAGAGAATACCACATTGACAGAATTTTAACAGGTCTCTAAATGAGGGTTTTAGGGGAGGATATTTAGAGGGTGTTTACAGGCAGGATGATTTAAAAGGAAGTCTTATGAGGTAGGTAATAGGTCGAGACTAGGAAAATTAGTCAGAGTTTATGACACTCTGTCTTTGCATTGATGTGCACAACAGGTGAAGTGAATGGAGATTTTGACCTCAGAGTTTTGAAATGCACTATATTTTCCTCATTTATGAGTATTTTTCCAGAAATACTTGTATACAATTAAAGATTTGTAATTTTAAAGTGGATTTTACAAAAAGATGAGGACTAAGAAGGATTACTGTAGAAAGATTTTGACTTTCTACTCAGTAAAAATATAGATGTCAGTTCTTATAAGGCATATATATTACTTTTAGAATCACAAACCCTGGAGATGTTTTCAGTTCAAAAGGCAAAAACAAATTATGATTTTTATTTCACAGCCTTATATTTTTATTTGAAAGCAGTCAAACATGTTGAGTACTTTGTGCATTGCTGTTTTTACTTGTGTATATAACCTTTTATGCAGTTATTTTTTGCCATTTACCTATGTCAGTTATAAAAGGAAAATACTACTCCATATAGTTGAATTGATTCAGCCTGCTTTCATCAGGTAAGTATTTATTCATAAATAAATGAGGAGATGTATGATTCCTTTCTTATTGTAATTATAAATAAAAGTCATGTCCACCTCAAAAATATACAGAAGATAAACAGTTTTATTATCTTGATATTCATCTAGTACTTAGTAAGAGAATTTCTTTTCTCTTGATGTTTATGGTTTCATACAGAACAAACAATCCTTATGTAAATATTCAATTGTTGGCTTTGTTGACTAACATATTTAGAATCTTATAAACCTACAAATATACCTCACTACTTCTCTTTTCTTCTCTGAAAACCTTCCCTGCCTTCTCTCTGCTTAAAACTAGGTTCCAAAACTCTTTCTATCCTTCCTTCATCCCTCCATTTGAGGACAATTATTTGACATATATCTATTTCTTTTTACTTCCTGTCCTCACACCTACTTTGACAGTTTTCTGGACACCGATGCTCAGTTAGCCCAATGGAATAGGAACACTCCTGATTAGTTCCATTGCTGTCCTTTAGTTATATCACAGGACCCTTCAGTTTCTTATCAGTGATCAACACATTGTTGTCTAGCATGTAATCAAAAATTTTTAAATAAGTTTGCCAATAACTGATATAATAGTGTATTTATGATATTTTGGTGCCTATGTAATACTATACTAATTATACTAATGAAGTATTATATAAACAGTTGTTTTACTTATATTAAAAATGTTAAGACTAGAGTATTTCAGACTCACACAGATAACAGTTGTGTTCAAAATAATAGTTGTAAGTAAAATTGCTATTGCTTACTATAGTAGTTTCCTAGGTCTGTCATCACAGAGTACCATAGACTGGGAAGGCTTAACAGTGGAAATTTATCTCCTCACAGTTTTGGATCTAGAAACCCAAGGTCAAGGTATCCATAGTTTTTTCTTCTCTGAAGCTTTACTCTTTGGCTTTCAAATGGGTGCCTTCTCCTGTGTCCTCACTTCTGGGTGTTTCTATCCCATCATGTCTTTGTGTGCCCAGATTTCCTTTTATAAGGACCCTAGTCACAGTGGTTCGGCCTACTCTAATGGCCTCATTTTATGTTAATTAGCTCTTTTAAAGCCCTATCTCCAAATGCCATTGCATTCTGAACTATTGGGAATTAGGACATCAGCATATGAATTGGTGGGGGGGGCACCATTCAGTCTATGAAACACACTAAAAGTAATACAACCATACAAGTCCATTTCCCTCAAAGCTTTCTCTTTGCCCTTTTTCTGTTTGCTCTGGTCCTATTCACATCTTGTCTCTTAAATAACTTTAAAATTTAGTTACATTTAAATTTCAACAACACAATGGAGTATTTCTCAGCCATCAAAAAGAATGCATTTGAATCAGTTTTAATGAGGTGGATGAAATTGGAGCCAATTATACAGAGTGAAGTAAGCCAGAAAGAAGAACATCAATACCGTATATTAACGCATATATATGGAATTTAGAAAAATGGTAACCTAAACCCTGTATAAGAGACTGCAAAAGAGACATAGGCATTTAGAACAGTCTTTGGGATTCTGTGGGAGAGGGTGAAGGTGGAATGATTGGAGAGAATGGAATTGTAGCATGTATATTATCATAAGTGACCAATCCAGGTTCGACGCATAAATTTTCCTCTGTTCAAAAAAAAAATAAATAAAAACATTCTGAAGTTAACTTCAAAAAAATAAATAAATAAATTTTAACAACAAATATCAACAGTAAAAAAGAATAAAATAACCCATGTAAATAATTTATCTGAAATTCTAATACCCCAAATGCTCTGAAAACTGATTTTCCATCACCGAAGAAAGACTCTAAAAGCCTAAAAAAAATAGGCCCCTGTCTTTTCACAATGTAAAAAAACAAACAAAAAACTGAGTTACCCTCAGTCAGTGCTTTTTGTATGCTTATTATTTCTGTAAGCACTTGGACTATAAAGAAAGCTGAGCATGGAAGAACTGATGCTTTTGAACTGTGGTATTGGAGAAGACTCTTGAGAGTCTCTTGAACTGCAAGAAGATCCAACAAGTCACTCCTAAAGGCAATCAGTCCTGAATATTCATTGGAAGGACTGATGCTGAAGCTGAAACTCCAATACTTTTGCCACCTCATGCGACGAGTTGACTCACTGGAAAAGAGTCTGATGCTGGGAGGGATTGGGGGTGGGAGGAGATAGGGACGACAGAGAATGAAATGGCTGTATAGCATCACCGACTCGATGGACATGAGTTTGAGTGAGCTCCAGGAGTTGGTGATGGACAGGGAGGCCTGGCGTGCTGTGATTCATGGGGTCGCAAAGAGTCGGACACGACTGAGCGACTGAACTGAACTGAACTGAATTTTTACCCAGACTTGATTTTTTAAAAAATTTTGTTTTCTCAGAAAGAAAACTTTCGCTGTATGATACAGGGAATCCAAAGCCAGGGCTTTGTGACAACCTAGAGGGGTGGGATGGGAAGGGAGGTGGGTAGGAGGTTCAAGAGGGAGGGGGCATATGTATTACCTATGGCTGATTCATGTTGATGTATGGTAGAAACCATCACAATATTGTAAAGTATTTATCTTCTAATTGAAAATTAAAAAAGAAAGAAAAAATAAATAAAAGTCTTGATTAGAAAAAAAAAAAAGACAAGACCCTGATGCTGGGAAAGATTTAGGGCTGGAGGAGAAGGGGACGACAGAGGATGAGATGGTTGGATGGCATCACCGACTCAATGGACATGAGTTTGCACAAACTCCGGGAGTTGGTGATGGACAGTTAAGCCCGGTGTGCTGCAATCCATGGAGTCACAGAGTTGGACATGACTGAGCAACTGAACTGACTGAAGCACTTACCACAACAAGCTTTTGAAAGAGCCACTATTATCATTCTCATTTCAAAGAAGAAAAATTCAAAACAAAAATGGTTTAAATAACTTGCCCAAGTCTTATAATTAGTAAGTTGGTGAAGCCAGGATTCTAATCTAGGAAATAGGTTTTAGCAAAAATTTAGCATTACACTATGACTTATAAGAAGAGAAATTAATAGATTTACCACAACTGATTATTTTGACTGTTTGAATTCCTCATGAGAGTTATCTAATCTTAATTGCTAAACAACCATATCCCCTCTCTTTCTCTCTTTTCTACTCACTTGTTGTATATAGATATTATCTCACCCAAGACCAAGACCATAATTTCTCTTGCATTTTGGTTAGCAAATTATTTGACTATAAAGAATAGAAGCCTACTTAAAACTTGTCATTATAAATTGAATACTGTCAGGTTCATCCATTTGCAAGGAATATGTCTTGATCTTTTAGGAAAAACGTATAATCAGTTCTTTTATTCTGTTATCTAATTTTACATCATTCTACTTTCTGTGTAAATTAAGTATCTCCTCTACTTTTTTTTTTTTTTTTTGCATATACTTTGTCTCTTTTGGTGGTGGTGGTTTAGTCACTAAGTTGTGTCCGACTCTTGCTACCCCATGGACTGTAGCCTGCCAGGCTCCTCTGTTCATGGGATTCTCCAGGCAAGAATACTGGAGTGGGTTGCCATTTCCTCTCTCTTGACTACCCCTAAATGATGGTCTCAGCCATCTACTTAGGAGTTGGACAGTCTCTTCTAATGATAAACAGTGTGATCTAATTTCCCCCAGCTCATCTACAAGGTTCAATTAAAGTATACTTATACTTTAGCAACAGGAACTAGGATAAGAAAAATTACTTTTTAAATATTTATCGCTTGTTTTTCCTTTTATAATATTCAAATGATAAAAGCACCGTTTAACTAATCTTTTTTAATTTACTACTTGTACTGTGGTAGAGTATTCTCATGATCCATATATTTTCATAAAGACAGTTGAATTAGAAAAGATACACTAGTAATAACCCATCTAGAATGAAGGTTGGGCCAATATTTTCATTTTATTCTATTATTTTTAAATCAATAGGGATTTCTTTAGTAAAATACAAAATTTATCTGAAATAAGCAGTTTGCAATTTTCCTAGGTTCAGTCTTCTTAACGGAGTCCTGATCTCCTGGCAAAATTAGCTTCCCAACTGCCCCTCTCTAAATGCGTGCTGTGATTCATGGGGTCACGGAGAGTCGGACACGACTGAGTGACTGAACTGAACTGAAATCTATTACATCTAGAGAGTGAGTCTTAGCTTTCACTGATCAATAATAACATATTCTATGAAGGAAGATAAATGTTGGTGATAAGGTAAATTAAAAACAGTCTCTATGCAGATTTATTGATCTAATGTATATCTAATCCATTGTATTTATTAAACCAAATTACTGCCAATATGTGAATCCTGAACATTAGCATGACCTGTACTTTTCTTTTTAGGCTAAAGGGAGTGTGATCAGACAGTATTCTACATGGGAAAATTCACAGTGCACCTGTTTGACAATTTCTGTATGGCAGTAGGGGTTCAGTTCAGTTCAGTCGCTCAGTCGTGTCCGACTCTTTGCGGTAGACAATCACAAATAAGACCCAGAGGAATATCCTCTGCAACAGTTGATAGATAATATAAGGCTTATCTGAATTTGTGTTCTCATTTTTAATTATTCAAAAGTGTCCAATTGAAAAATGAGTATGTTAATGATATTTAACCATTTTAACTTATCCTCCTATTTATAACTGATACTATTGTCACACAACATTATGAAGATAATCCTGTGCTTGATTATGTACAAGTTATTTGAAATATAGATTTGCTTAATATCTAAAAGTCTGGAATTTTAGAAATTAAACACATTTGTTTAAACATGTAGAATCTAGTTTTTACCAAAACTGAAAAAAATGGTTTTGCCCCGTTCTTGTTTCCAATTATAGTCTATCAGATGTTGCTTTCTCCTCTAACAATTTACATTTGATAATATATTGACTCTGGTTTACTTTCTGAAAGCAGATGTCACAAAGAATATTGAGAGTAAGTAGTACCTAGTACAAAATGTCAACGTGTACAGAGGTCAAAGCATTGGGGGAAGCAAGCGATCTCCAATTTTGCCTTGAAAAAGATTTTACTCATCTTAGTGAGTGACTTTCAATGGATAAAAGAGTTGATAACCATGTTGAAAATAGTTCAAGAACTGGCAACAAGAAAGTGAATGTGAAAAACATATTTAAGAGCTTCGCAATTGAAAGGAATTGAATAGAATAATGAAGTGCTGCCTGGAGAACATAGTAACTTCAGTATTCATTTCTTGAGAATGGAGTAATTCATAGATGTTTTTGTGTAGCATTCAGACCATTTGAGGTCAAAGAAAACTGCAGATGGTTTAGGTGTTGCTGGAGCCAATGAATTCAATAGGGTCAAATTTAATTTGTATGAGTATTATTTATGTTTTACAGACAAAGATATCTGTAGCACAAGAATTCATTCAGTTTTCCCTGAATGAGAAATGACTGTGCAATAAGACGCAGTGTGGCATAGTGGGATTTGTAGAGAGCAAGTATTTTAGAGCTTTTATTACCAGTTCTGCCATTTGTTCAGCACTGTGATGTTGACCAAGTTGCATAATCTGAACCTCAGATTCTTCATTAAAAAGTTTAAATCCATAGTTGTACCTTATTGCATAGGATTGTTATGAATAGAGAAAATGAGATTGCATGTGAAAAATAATGATCACTATGCCAGATACCAATAAGAATACCCAATATGGAAGTTTTAAATATGATTATTGTTTATTGTTACTGTTGCCTTGGATTAATTAAAGACAGTAGACATTCTATCTCAGAATGTAAAGCCACTTAGCACCACATCTTGGATTCAGTTCAGTTCAGTCACTTAGTTGTGCCCGACTCTTTGTAACCCCATGGACTATAGCATACCCACCTTCCCTGTCCATCACCGACTCCTGGAGCTTGTTGAAACTCATATCCACTGAGTCGGTGATGCCATCCAACCATCTCGTCCTCTGTCATCCCCTTTTCCTCCTGCCTTCAGTCTTTCCCAGCATCAGGGTCTCTTCAAATGAGTCAGTTCCTCACATCAAGTGGCCAAAATACTGCAGTTTTAGCTTCAGCATCAGTCCATCAGTCCTTCCAATGAATATTCAGGGTGGATTTCCTTTAGGATTAACTGCTTTGATCTCCTTGTAGTCCAAGGGACTCTCAAGAGTCTTCTCCAATACCACAGTTCAAAAGCATCAATTTTTTGGTGCTCAGCTTTCTTTATAGTCCACTCTCACATCCACACATGACTCCTGGAAAAACCATAGCTTTGACTAGACAGACCTTTGTTGGTGAAGTAATATCTCTGCTTTTTAATTTGCTGTCTAGTTTGGTCATAATTTTCTTCCAAAGAGCAAATATCTTTTAATTTCATGGCTGCACTCACCATCTGCAGTGATTTTGGAGCCCCCCAAAATAAAGTCTGTCACAGTTTCCATTGTTTCCCCATTTATTTGCCATGAAGGGATGGGA